>NC_081842.1:146769861-146927361 GCF_963259705.1 Myotis daubentonii | reverse complement strand
GGCATGTACCTTGGTTGCAGGCACATCCCCAATAGGGAGTGTGCAGGAGGCAGCTGATCGATGTTTCTCTCATCGATGTTTCTGACTCTCTATCCCTCTCCCTTCCTCTCTGTAAAAAAAAAAAATCAATAAAATATATTTAAAAAAATTTATTAAAAATAAAGGTATTTGTTTTAATAAATTTAAAAATGTATTAAAAATAAAGGTATTTGTTCTAAATCAGTGGTTCTCAATCTTCCTAATGCCTTGACCCTTTAATACAGTTCCTCATGTTGTGGTGACCCCCAACCATAACATTATTTTTGTTGCTACTTCATAACTGTAATTTTGCTACTATTATGAATTGTAATGTAAATATCTGATATGCAGGATGTATTTAGGTGACCCCTGTGAAAGGGTCGTTCGACCCACAAAGGGGTTGTGACCCACAGGTTGAGAACCGCTGTTCTAAATTCTAAGTGATTTTCTTAGCTTTGGTTTTTGTTCCATTTTATTGGCACTATAAGAATTTTAGTATTTTAGATGTGGGAGTTAAAAGGAGGAACTTGATTGTAAAATGCACTAATTATATGTCAGATTTAATAAAGCTGAGATAAGTAGCTTAGCTATCAGTCAAAAACAGATTCAGCAGAAAATCAGTTTTGGATAAACATTTTATGTAAATATGATTCAGAACTATGGAAAAATATATAAATACATATACATATACATATATATATAGCTAATATGCAAAGTGTCCACTCAGAGTTCAACCTGGAGACTGGGAGTTCAATCGTTCACTATGACATGTGCTGACCACCAGGGGGCGGCATGGAATGAAGGAAGGCCCCGGCCGGTAGCCATCAGCCAGGCAAGGAAGACCCCTGCTGGCAGCCAGAAGGCCCCGATCGGCCCTGATCACCAGCCAGGCCTAGGGACCCTACCTGTGCACGAATTTTGTGCACCGGCTAGTTTTAATATAATGATGGAAAAAAGTAGTAAATATGACTCTAGAAATAATCTGTAGGTATAAGACATACAACTTTAAAAAATATATATTTCTATTGATTTCAGAGAGGAAGGGAAAGGTGATGAGAGAGAATCATTATTGGGTGCCTCCTACATGCCCCACACTGGGGATCAAGCCTGCAACTTGGGCATGTACCCCGATCGGGAATCAAACCATGATCTTCTGGTTCATAGGTTGATGCTCAACCACAGATCCACGCCAGTCAGGCTATACTACTTTTTAAAACAAATACAGATGCAATATGTATAGAATTCCATTGTCTGGGGTTGTAACACTGGTAGTAGGAAGCAGAAAGTATACACAAATGTCAGTACTTCTTAAAAGCAAGTTCTTTACATTAGATAGGAAGGTGACACATTTGGCTTTTTTTTCTACCAAAATAAAAGGTAGAAGTGACTTCTCAGAATTAATGATATTAACATACTCTAAAATTAAGTTCCAAGTAAAGTTTAACATATCAGGATAATAGAGCCTTTGGCTTAGCACAGTGATGGCGAACCTTTTGAGCTCGGCTTGTCAGCATTTTGAAAAACCCTAACTTAACTCTGGTGCTGTGTCACATATAGAAATTTTTTGATATTTGTAACCATAGTAAAACAAAGACTTATATTTTTGATATTTATTTTATATATTTAAATGCCATTTAACAAAGAAAAATCAACCAAAAAAATGAGTTCACCTGTCACCTCTGACACTTGTGTCATAGGTTTGCCATCACTGGTTAGCATGTTCTTTTTGTATCTTTGTAAATTTTAAGTAAAACGGAACTGAATTATATAAATTTGGACTATTAATTATAAAAATCATAGGATTTGGGGACATAGCCAATGACAGAGAAATACATTATGATTTAGTACGTAGAAATTAAGCAAAATCAGTAATATGTGTTTGTTTGTTTTAGATCTCTCTGGTTAATAACTTCTTGAAGTTTGGGTTAAATGAGCTCAAACTGTGCTTCCGAGTAAGGCTAACTAAATACCTCTATGAGGAGTATCTCCAGTAAGTAATAACCTATTTTTATATTAAAATACTTAAATTGAACGGTAATACTTATGATGTTGAGATGTAGATTTTCTTTTTTGTTGGCTATGTTTTCAAGAAAATTGCTTTTAGACCCAGAAACATAAAGAAAGACCCAGTATTTAGAATCTATAATTCTGGCTCTTCCATTAATTGGCAAGTCATCCTTCTCTAGACTTGCTTCCTCATTTTTAAAGTAAATTAGGACAATCTCTGGGGCCTCTTCCAACTCCAAAGTTTTCTGTTTCTATTAATGTGAACTAAGTAGTATAATGTGAGTTTTTAAAAAATATCATTTGTTTTAAAGTCATTTGTTTATTGCTATTTTAGAGCTTTCACATATTATAAAATGGGGAATCTGGACAACAGAATAGCTAACCCAGACCAGCTGCTTACACAAGATGTAGAAAAGTTTTGTAACAGTGTAGTTGATCTGTATTCAAATCTTAGTAAGGTAAGTTTCTTAATTTTTTATTATTACTTGTTAATTTTTTGAATTTTGAATCTCAGCAAATTTATGTAGAATTGTTTTGATTCATATAAGAGCATCATGTAAATATTTAATACTTTTATGAGAAAATTTGAGTTATAATAGTTTTAACTATAATTATTTATTTTTTCATATTATTTTATAATGTGCTTTAGCTAAGAACTGAGAATTTAGTGTCTTATAAAGATTTCGTAAGAATATTAAGTCTGATTTCAGTTAAACAACAAAAATTTACATTTTTATCTTTTGATCTCTATTTTCTGCAATTGTTGAGAGATCTGCAGTCAATTTATGCTTCTAGTTCTATATCCATTACCATTGGGCTAGCACTTCTTTCTGCCCATTCTCTCCTTCAGTATCTCTAATTCTTTTAGATCATTTAAATAATAGTCAAAAAGCTTTCATAAGATATTAATTTACACATGCACTTGGACATGTAGTGGGTACCTGTGAGACTATCTACACAGCATTTCCTCCCCTCTTCATTTTAGATGATGCTCCATTTCTCACTTCGATGCATATGACAGCTCCTGGTCTGCGGTGGGAGCTTGTCTCAGACTGGACCGTTTATAGTATCTTTGCCTCTGGCCACAATTGATCCAGATATCCATATACAAGGGGCTTGGTCACAGTGTAAGAACAGGAATGCTCTGCTTCAACCATGTGGTTGGAGGGAGGATAGGCAATTCTTAGAAAAGTGATATGTATCCACAAGAGCTTCACTCCTCATGATATGCCCACTGCTAAGATACCTTTTCACTTCATGCCAAACCTTGTCTTTATTCTGCTCTCCAGAAGAAGCCTTTGCTAACTGGTTCCAAACTCTAGGAACTCTGACAAAACTATATTGTTCAGTAATTCAGCTTTCTTTTCACCCATTACCACATTTATTTATTTATTGTTTAAATTTATCTTTATTGTTGGAAGTATTGCAGATGTCCCCTCTTTCCCCACCTGCCCACCACCTCCGTCCCACCCCACTTCCCCAGGCCTACCACATTATGGTCTGGGTCCATGGGTTATGCATAAATGCATGTAAGTTCTTTGGTTAATCTCTTCCTGTCCCCCCTTTCCTCTGAGATTTATCAGTCCATTACCATATTTTAAAGTTTGTTCTGTTTATATGTGAGTGTGTGGGGGTAACATATAAAGTTTTTCATGTAGTTCTGTAGACTTCTAGTCTTTACATCTTGGCACTTGAGCAAGTCTGCAGCTCAGGTGTTGTCACATCTGCAGTAGAATAAAATACCGAATTAATTGCTATGCATTATAATATACTTACTTTTAATATTATCTTATTGTTTGAACTCTGACTTAAATTATGAGTAATTTTTATCAACTTTTAAATGTACTTGAATTTCACAGGTGTCATAATTTATAAGGCAAAAAGAAAGTAGTACAAGCCAATTAATAAACCAAGTCCCTGATCCTTGTAATGTATATATCAGTCAAAAAGGGGTGGCTGTAGACTTAAGTGAATGAACTCAATTTGGATTTCTTGAGAAACACTTCAAAAAACACTTTTAGCATGTCAGTTGAGCTGTCTCTGTGTGAGGTTCTTAATGTTTGTTTTAGTCCTAGAAATTTGAACTTTATATCCAAAGATTATATTCATAAATAGGCTTACTATGTTATTTCAACATATAGATGTTCTGACAAAATAATAGAATCAAACAGTAATAAGAGCAGGAAGAGCCTCTCATTTTTATAGGTGAAGATATATAGAAACCAGAAAAGCTGGTAGCACATTTGGAGTTACAACTTGGGTCATTTTATGTCTTTGCACTACCTTGAGAAATTGCTTAGTTACTAATGGTCAGTTATCACAGTAGAGCTACCTTAGGTGATGAAAAGTGATAAAATTTTTCCACTAGTCAGTAGACATTGATCAGGCTTCTCCATTTTCTATTTTTTTACAATAACTGCCTTTTATGTAATCATTGATCAACATGTTACAGTACATTATACACAATGGGAACTCTACATGTTAACAATTACATGTTATATATTAAATAGCATTTTGTATTTAATGTATTAGCTATCAATATAGGTAATCTAATTCTTTGTACTGATATACCTTCTGATACTTATTTTACAGCCATTTTTAGACATAGTTTTGTATATCTTCAAGTTAACGAGTGCAATAGGAGCTCAGGTGAGTTTACTTTTTAAATTACAGTAATGCTGTATTGTGAATAGCTGGGTGGTTTGTAAGAATATATTTTATATCTCAAGAACATGTTTTTATAAGATTTACCTAATAAAGTCTAGTTATAAAATAATGCTATACTAGAGCTTTAAAATTTTTTCTAATATGCCTTTTTAATTTTCCTTAAATCAGATACTTGGAAAAACTTGTGTGGTATTGATAACCATAAGGGCAGTGTTTAACATTGAACATAACATGTACTTATTGTTGCAAAGTAATGTCTAAAAAGAGATTTGGAAACAATAATTTAAACATGAAATTTTAGTGTTAAAATATCAGGAATACTTTTAGAATGGCTATACCAGTTTCAAGAATATTTTATGATAATATATTTGGTTGTTCTATGAGCCTAATTACCCTGTCTCTGATATTTGTGTCGGTAAGAATGACCTTTAATTTTTCCTGAGTATTCTTATTAAAGTTTAACTTTAGTCACTTAATATGTAATGTTATTATTATCTATATATATATATAAAAGTCTACGCAACCGGCCGACCTGCTGGTAGCTATGACAAGCACTGTCCACCAGCGGGCAGACGCTCAATGCACAGGCATGGAAACTGGAACAGACTGATGAATCTCAGAGGGAAGAGATTAACCAAAGATCTTATATGCATATTAGAGGACTGGTGCATTGGTGGGGTCCCTCAGCCTGGCCTGCGGGATTGGGCCAAAATCGGCTCTACAGCATCCCCCGAGGGGTCCTAGATTGCGAAATGGCGCAGGCCAGGCCAAGGGACCCCACCAGTGCAAGATTGGGGCCAGGGCGGGACATGGGAGGTTGGCCAGCTGGGGAGGGCCCGTGGGAGGGCTCCGGGGCATGTCCGACTTGTCTCATTTAGTCCTGATTGGTTGTACCCCAGCAGCAAGCTAACCTACCGTTCGGAGCATCTGCCCGCTGGTGGTAAGTGCACGACATAGCGACTGGTTGACCAGTTGACTATCTGCCCGCTGGTGGTCAATGCACATCATAGCGAGCAGTTGAACAGCCTTAGCATATCATTAGCATATTATGCTTTGATTGGTTGAACGGACAACTTAGCACATTAGGTTTTTATTATATAGGATATCTATATCTATATCCTATATAATAATAGACAAACATGGTAATTAACCGTAGCTCCGGCACACTTCCCATTGGCTAATCAGGGTGATATGCAAATTAACCATCAACCAAGATGGCGGCCGGCAGCCAGGCAGCTGAAGCAAACAGGAGGCTTGCTTGCTCCAGTGATGGAGGAAGCCAAGGTTCCCCGCCTGCCACTGCCGGCCTCTGAGCTTGCACTCTAAGAAACAATGTTGCAATTATAGAAGTTAAACAAAACCCAGAAACCTGCTTTCGGCCAGCCGGGCTTCAGCCAGCAGGATCGCAGCAGTGTTTCAATTATAGAACCCAAACAAACCCAGATCCCTGCTTTCAGCAGCCGAAGTCTCAGAGCTGCAGCTGGGCCTCGGAGCTAAAGCCGGCTCTCAGCTCCAGTGACAGCCATAGAAGGTAAATAAATCCCAGAATAAAAAAAAAGAAAAAAAAGGAGAAGTTGGGAGCTTCAGTCGCCCACCAGCCTGAAAATGGCCCTCAACCCCTCACCCAGACTGGCCAGGCACCCCAGTGGGGACCCCTACCCTGAAGGGGGTGTGACCAGTTGCAAACAGCCATCATCCCCTCATCTAGGCTGGCCAGGCACCCCAGTGGGGACCCTCACCCTCAAGCAACAAGATGGCGGCTAATTTGCATACTGAAGGCGGGCGGCAGCGGGCAAGGCTGTCCATGGTCCAGGACCGGATCTGTGACCTTGCCGGGTGGGGGGCAGTGCTTGAGGCTGTCTGCTGTCCCGGGACCCGGATCTGTGACCCTGCCGGGCGGGGGGCAGCGCTTGAGGCTGTCCACGGGACCAGGACATGGATCTGTGACCCTGGGGGGCGGGGGGCAGTGCTTGAGGCTGTCCGCGGTCCCGGGACCCGGATCTGTGACCCTGCTGGGCGGGGGGCAATGCTTGAGGCTGTCCGTGGTCCCAGGACCCGGATCTGTGATCCTGCCGGGCAGGGGGCAGTGCTTGAGGCTGTCTGCGGTCCCGGACCCGGACCCGGATCCATGACCCTTCCCGGCGGGACGGCAGCTCGCACAGGGGCGGATCAGCCGGGGTTGGGCAGGGCAGGACGCCTGGCTTCCACCCAGCCCCAGTCATTCTGGGCAGGTGAGCAGCGCAGAGAGCCTCTGGACAGGGGAGGCAGGCCGGCGGAGGGTGGCCTGTACTCCCCACATGGCGGTGGTGACAGCTGTGAGCGCGACAAGCGGAGCCTGCAGGCTCAGCTGAAGTAGTGCCTGCAGGCCATTAGCGCCCAGGAGTGGCTGCGCAAGATCCGCCGCCTGGCCCAGAAGGTGCAGGATCGCAGGGACAGCCACTGTGGCGGGCCAGACTGACGTCCTCCTGGCCGCACCACGGGGGTTTGCGGATCTGCCAAGCCAGAGGCCTCCGGTGTGCACCCCCCCCCCCCCCCCCCGCGTGCGAACATCCCCCCAGCACACTGTCACCCTCCCGCGCCTGCAACAGTTGCAAACCAAGGCGTGCACAAGTTCCCCCCGCCTCTCCATCGCACTTCCATCAAACCGGCATGCCTAACACCCCCACTGGATGTGCACACATCCCCTCTGATGTGCTCAGGTCCTTTGGAGAGTGTCTGGGTGTTCTGGGTGCTGAGGGTGGGCGCCTGTGAGATGACAGTGAGAGGGCGGAGTGGTGATGCCCTGTTCCCATGGAGGCCAGTGCAGCTACAGGATTACCTCTGGGGGGTTAATGCAGGTGCTGAGGTGGGAGCAAATGCAGACAGACACACCTGGTGAGCGCGGGCGGCCCTTGCTGAGGTGCCTTCGGTCAGTGTTCAAGATCAAGAACCCAGAGGCGGGGAGAAATTTCGTCCTCTCAGTGAAACAGTGGGATAGTAGGGGCGACTGTAGAGGTGGAATGTGCCCTTTGGGTGCCAGCACCCATGAGCGAAGGCTGTCCTGACTGAGCCTCGCTTGCTTGGGGCCTAGCACACTGCTGCCAGGCAGCGGGTGACAGGACGTGCTTTTCCAAATTAATGAGAGAAAACTTTGATTCTCCTGCTGCCCACGAAGGTGGAAAGTGAAGTGGGGAGACATGTGGGGAGTGAGCGAGGTTCCCTGTCTGGGGGTTCCAAATCTGCTGTTGGTTTCTTTCACCGCTGACTAGAGATATACAGGGTGTCCCCCAAAATGTATACACACTTTGAATACCTACTAATTCCAATGGTTTTAAGCATAAGAAAGAAACAACAATGGAGCTGTTATCTGTTAAAAGTGTGGGCACAAACAGGTAGTTGGAAATTCCCTGAGGGGTCTCAGATTGGAGAGGGTGAAGGCCAGACTGAGTGGCTCTTCCCCCCCAACCCCCACCCCAGTGCACGAATTTCGTGCACCGAGCTACTAGTATGTGTCTATATATGTATATATATGTATATGTGTGTATGTATGTATGTATATATATATGCCTAAGCAACCAAATGACCAGTCAACTGGTCACTATGACGTGCAATGACCACCAGGGGGCAGATGCTCAATGCAGGAGCTACCCCCTGGTGGTCAGTGTGCTCCCACAGCCAACCTCTTGCAGCCAGCCAACCTCCCATGGTCCTTCCCCCAGCCAGCTGGCCCCGATCGGCCCCGATTGCCGGCCAGGCTGAGGGACCCCACCCGTGCACAAATTTGTCCACTAGGCCTGTAGTAACCATATAATAATAGTTGGTTTGTGTGTGCGTGTGTGTGTAAATTGATTAGTAAATAATTTTGATTAGTTGTTTAGTAATTGATTAGGTGATTAGTAATTTATATAGTGGTTTTTGTTCCTTTCCAAATATATATATTGTAGTTGATTAGTAAATAGCTTATATAGTGGTTTTTGTTCCTTTCCAAAAAGCTGGGAACAGCAGTTTTCTATTTGAGTTTTATTGTCTACCTTTCGTTTTGCTCTTTCTGGATCCAGACTTAATCATTCTTATAGCATGTTTTCATTATAAGAAGTGAATAGGCCTAATCCCTCTTGTTTCTATGCTGTAATATTTTTTTATGGTTATTACATTTTATCTGATTCTGCATTTTTTGAAGGTAGAAACTATGTTTTAGTCATACTTTTGCCCATACTTCTTGCAATGCATTGAATCAATCTTATTTAATTTAAAAAATCTTGAATACACACTGTAGTTTACACATATTGTGCTGGGTGGTAGGAATGAAAAGATGAGTAAGACAGGAACTACTGAGGAGGGATTATGATCTGGGAAAAGAGGTATTCGTGCAATTATAATGCAGAGTGATAAGTCCAATAATAGAAGTTTGAATAAAATTTTTACTCTTGGGAGAATTGGAGGTGATATTTGAGCTGCTTTGAGGAGGATGAGTAGACATCCCTGAATGTCAGGCTTGCCAGACAGAAGAACAACCTCATTGAATGGCATGTTCAGGAAACAATTATTTTAGTATGGCAGAACATAGCATATGTATGGGAATGAGGGAAGTGTCATGATGAGCTTGGGAAGGTCAGCTTGAAGACTCTGCCTTAGAATGGTCAGTGGGCGATGAGGTCGCTTACCAAGTTAGAAAGTGTAGAGCTGGAAGCAAGATGTATGAGAATGGAAAGGCAGATGGAGCTTGTTTGGGGGAGCTAGGTTTGAGGCTCTACAGAACAGCGAGGTGAAGATGAATAGTACTTACTTGGAAATAATTTCTTGGGTTTTTAGGAATGATGGGACTAGAGATATAAATTTGGGAGAATCAAGCTAAGAAAGAAACCTCAGATAATATTATAATTCAAAGAGAAGGTAAAAAGGAGATCTGAATTATTGTGGAATCTTGAGTAAATATCAAGAAGAGTTCCATTGGGAGAGTTAGATACCATAAAGAGTGATGATGACTGACTGCAATTAGGAGTTCTTAGGTGAGCATATTTGGGAGAGCTGGGGATGAGCTGCAGAGGTGGGAGGAGGAATAGATGAATAGTAAAAGCTTAGAGGTCCAGTGTGTGTTTTTTTTCAGAAAAGAAGGAAAAAAATTAGTCAAAAGATCAACTTCTCTCAAAGTCACAACTTAATTATAGAAATTGTATATGTTGTGTTCAGTAAATTTATTAAATATCCTTGAACTTTCTGTCTTTCTCTTGCAATAATAATAGGGCCCAGCAAGCATGATGGCCTATTTGCTTGTTTCTGGGCTGTTCCTAACTCGACTTAGAAGACCCATTGGTAAGATGACAATAACTGAGCAAAAGTATGAAGGAGAGTATAGATATGTTAATTCCCGGCTCATCACAAACAGGTAAGGAGAAATGTATTAAATGTATTTAGCTGTACTAAAAATTTATTTTTATGGATATTGATATCATGTAAGTCAGTGGTTCTCAACCTTCTTAATTCCTCATTTTGTGGTGACCCCCAACCATAAAATTATTTTAGTTGCTGCTTCATAACTATAATTTTGCTACCGTTATGAATTGTAATGTAAATATCTGATATGCAGAATGTATTTTCATTGTTACAAATTGGACATAATTAAAGCATAGTGATTAATCACAAAAACAATATGTAATTATGTATGTGTTTTCCGATGGTCTTAGGCGACCCCTGTGAAAGGGTCGTTCAACCCCCAAAGGGGTCGCAGCCCACAGGTTGAGAACCGCTGATGTAAGTTGACTTCAAAAATCTAGTAACACTGTTATTGAAATTAGGTGTGTGTGTGTGTGTATTTACCTGTTTTGAAAATATACATTTTGAAGGCTATCAATTTTATAACCTTTTTTCTGGTTAACTATGTAGTATTTCTGATTCACCTCTTCATGTTATTGATTAATTTTGTTAATTTCACTTTAAACATACTCAAAATACAATTCAAATTTACATATAATACTCAAAGAAAATTTTGTCTGAATTTATTTCAAAATGTTTTTAAGACTGTGTTTGTAATACTCAGTAATTCAGTCTTACTGCATGTGCCTCTACCTATTTTCCACAAAAATCCAAAATAGGAAGAAAAAGTATTGAGCTTTGGAGCCAGTCTGACTAGTTTCAAAATCTACCTCTTCTACTCATCCATTATATATTCAACAACTTTTGGCAGGTCTTGTGTAGCTTCACCTTTTTTGTTTATAATAGGTAGATAACAGGCCTATTTTGAGGATTAAATATGAAATATATATAGCTTACAGGAAAGTTTTTATTGTTTTTTCCCCCCAAAAAATACATTTTTATTGATTTCAGGGAGGAAGGGAGAGGGAGTGATAGAAAAATTATTGATGAAAGAGAATCACTGATAGGCTGCCTACTGCATGCCCCCACTGGGGATCGAACCCACACCCAGGCATGTGTCCTTGACCAGAACCAAACCTGGGACTCTTCAGTCCACAGGCTGACACTCTATCTACTGAGCCAAACCAGCCAGGGCTATAGGACAAGTTTTTTAAAATTTTATTTTTTAATATTTATTATTGAGAGCATTATAGATATTTACCCCCCCCCCCCCATTTCCCCGTTTACCCAGACCCCAATCCTCTCCCAGTCTATACCACTCTATTGTCTGTGTCCATGGGTAATGCATGTATGCATATACGTTCTTTGGTTAATCTCTTCCCACCTTCCCTAACCCCTTCCCTCTGAGATTCCTCAGTCTGTTTACAGGACAGTTTATGATATGTAGCGGTGCTCAGTAAATTTTCTCATATATTGACCTGTCAACTGTATGTTAGTTTTAGGGTACTAATATTTATTATTACCCTATAGGTATTTACAAAATTACTCTTTTAATAGTTCCCTCTTCCTTTATTTCTTTAGATTGCTAAAATGGTACTGGCTTTAAATAAGGTTTTATGCTCCAGGGAGGCAGAGAATAGACGGTTGCATAGAGAGGTGATTTGCCAAGTGACTCAAAGATGGTTTCAGCTAGGATTCTTTCTATTGTAAGAAACAGAAAACCCTGACTCAGAGGGCTCCAACCTAAGTACACTACTTCACATAAGAACTCGTAGAGCAGTTCCTGACTCTTCTTTGATGTTCTTTTTGCTCTGCCTCCTTTTATGTTGCCCCTTTCTTCAGCCTGGCTTTTCTTGTGATAACAAGATGTCAAAAGCAGTTCCAAATCTCATTAACCTTCTTCCCTTGCCAAAAGTCCGGAAACAAAAATGGAGCCATTTCTTCTGCTGTATGAGAGCAAGGAAACTTACCCAGAAACTGTACTGCAGACCTTCTTTCACATCTCATTGGCCAGAATTGTGATTTGCTCAGGCATGCCTCAAGCATTTACATTTACAGCAAAGTGATTGGCTTAGACAGGGGTGGGCAAACTTTTTGACTCGAGGGCCACACTGGGTTCTTAAACTGGACCGGAGGGCCGGAACAAAAGCATGGATGGAGTGTTTGTGTGAACTAATATAAATTCAAAGTAAACATCATTACATAAAAGGGTACGGTCTTTTTTTTTTTTTTAGTTTTATTCATTTCAAACGGGCCGGATCCGGCCCGCGGGCCCTAGTTTGCCCACAGCTGGCTTAGAACATAGAAACTCAACCCCCGTAGCTGGTGTTGAGGCCATTACTAAACCTTTTGGATACCCAGAAACGGATAGGTAACTTTAAGAAAATTGGGGTTCTCTTAGGAAAAGGGATGAGGACGAGAATAGGTGTTGGAAAGGCAGCCATCAGTACTCAAGGATGTCTTGTCCTTTCAGGTTTTAGAGGGGGTCTAAGCTGACTCAGTTCAGGGGAAGTAGAATTCTTACCGCATCTTCTTCCATCAGCTTAAATGTGAAGAGGAGATCGAAGGAAGTAAGAAAACTAATTGTAGGTGCAGAATTCTGTTTCTGATGCTTTGGGGCTCTCATTGTATCAAGGGAACCATGAAACAGGTTAGACATGATGAATCTTTATGGCAAGTTAATTTTGCTTGAAAGAGTTGAAATAGAAGCTACCTTATTTTTATGATAGAGAAAATACAGGCATATTTTGGAGTAGAATATGTAATTCACATAAATTATTAAAGGAGAAAAGAAACTTGAAATAATTATTAGGTGTTTATTGAAGGCTGTTTTAACTGTGCCTTCAGGACTCCTACGTAAATCTTTCCTTTGCTGTAAGAGGTGCTTTGCTGGGAAAGTTTATATCATACTGAATAAAATGGAAAGACTGAAACGAGGGTCAGATATGGTCAGTTTTAATCTCAACTACTTGACTTGCTAGCTGTATGACTTTAGCAAATTTACTTAATTACACTGAACCTTTCTTCATCTGTAAACACACCCTTTTATTTCTAGTCAAGACACTTGTGGCCCTTGTGGGCCCATTCAAACCAGCTCAAGAAAACGGAAGTTGTTGGGAGGATATGGTGGGGTTCCAAGAATAAGAACAATTATCCACCTATGCCCCCTGGGAGCTGTCACTGTGAGGTCGCGAAGTCTGAGTTTGCTTTTCTGTCTTTCAAAGTCTGTGTGTCACGGCATCACTACCTAACTTTCTCTAGCCATTGTTTTCCCCTCTCCTTCCTATCTTGGTCTGTACTCAATTTGTAGTTTATGATGGCTGTCCCTGCCCTGCCTTCTGTATATCATGGTAGCTTCCTTCTCATTTCTTATTTCTTTATTCTTATTTCTGAGGGTCAGCACACTTTTTCCAGCCAGTTATATAGGACACATACAACATATGGTTGCAGTCCAGTCTAGGATCTAGTCGGGTATGTATTCCTATGCTCTGATCAGCTGAGCGAGGAGCTGGGTCTCAAGTGCAGACCACTGCTTGAGATGTACTTGGTAAGCTCTTAGTCACAAAATACCCATTTAAATAAAAATACTCAGTCATAAAATACTGTTTTGCAATTTTTCAGGCTTGGTTAACATCAAAATTAATTGCTAAATTATTTTTTTAATAGTGAAGAAATTGCCTTTTATGATGGGAATAAAAGAGAAAAGCAGACAATCCATGCGGTCTTCCAAAAACTGGTAAGAAAACATGCTTGAGGCTCATGTATTTATGGAAAGATTTTTTTCTTTTGCTTATGTAAAATACAAATATATTGTTTTCATTAAACAATATGAGAATAAAAACTATCATATCAATATATTAAGTTGCCTAATTATAAAATGGTAGATTTATTAAAATAACTGTTAGCATATTTTTACAGAGGTTGCATAGGAGTCTTATTTAGTGATAAATTTAGTGATTTCTACAGAAAATTTGTTTCAATAGCATTCATGAAAATACTATGAAGCTTATTATTTAGAGCAGGGGCCAGCAAACTTTTTCTGTAAAGAACAACATAATACATATATAGTTTAGGTTTTTCAGGCCTTATGGTCTCTATTAAAGATATTCAACTCTGCCACGCAAATGTAGCCATCTATAATCTATAATAATACAAGTGGAATATACTAATTAGACCGGTCAACTTTCTGGATGAAGCCGGGGCTGAGAGGGAAGCCTGGTGTCTGCAGCCGGGGAAGGAAGGCCAACTCTTGCAGGAATTTCGTGCATCGGGCCTCTAGTATTCTATATATAAATGAATGAGTGTGGCTGTGTTCTAATAAAGGCTGGATTTGGACTGTGGGCCATAGTTTGTTGACCTGTGATTTAGAATATAAACATTGTTTCTTGTGGAAACTATATTTCAGTTTTTATTTACTTGCCACTTGGAAAATTTGAATTCAAGTAATTTTATTTATTATTCATTCAAAAGATACTGAATGCCATCTAGTTGCCTGAGCCTATTCTAGGTGCTAGTGTGTTAACAGTGGTGAATGTGATGGCAAAATCCTGCCTTTATGGAGCTTACATTTTAGTGGAAGCTGGTGAAATTTAATATATATTTGAAGTGATTTAAGAAGATTAAAATGGTTGCCATTTAAAATTATTTTATAAATTGGATTTTTGCCTTATGTATATTTAACATAACTGAACTTTGATAGTGCTCACTAAATTGCATTTAAGGTAATTTTCCTGGAGTCGTTCACCAGCCCACTCTTCACATGGCTTGTTTATACTTATCCTTTGTATTTCAGCCCAAAAGTTTACATCTTATTGATGCCTTGCCTTCTCTGATTAGTCTGTCTGAAATGGCCTCCACCAGTTACTTTCCATTTTAATGATCTGTGCCCTTAAAAGCATATATTGCAATTTATAATTATCTGGTTAATTTGTTTATTAGTTTGTCTCTTTCATTAGAATGTAAACTCCATGAGCTCAGGAACTTTGTTCTATTCATTGTTGTATCTTCCGTATTTAGCACGCATGTAGCACACAGCATTCATTGAATAAATGTTCCAGCCATTATTCTTTTGCAGAAGGTAGTAAGAGCAAGCTACCCAGTACTTAGGAACGCCACATTTTAGTGGAGGAGTCAATAAACATGTAAACAAATGGGTATTTTCTATGATTTCAGATGGTAATGAACTCTGTGACCAAAGATATAATAAGATAAAGTGGTAGAATATGATTGAGGCTATTTATTAGGTATTTTAGCTAGGAAGGCAAAATCTTTCTTGAGGAGGTGACATTTCATCAGAAACCCACTTGAAGTGGGTGGGGGGTGTTAGTCGCAAAATATCAGTATCTAGGAAGACTGTATTCCTGGCAGTGAGCACGGCAAGAAGAAAGCCTTAGGCAGGAGCATGTTTTCGAAAGCTGCATTTCTGGAACTCAATCCAAGGAGCAAAGTAGAAGCAGATGAGGTTTAAGATAGAGCCCAGTGACAGATCATGCAGGACCTTGGATAATCCGATAGGTGAAAAATGTGAAAACACTAAAGATGCAGAATAAAAAACATTTTTAGAGTTGTAATTTTGAGATAATGCATGTTCAGATTAAAACTACACACTCGGACTTTGTGGCCTTAATTACATGAGCACTTGGTTCAGAATGAGTAGTAATATCATTCATCATAGACCAGATGTCTCAAACTAAAGTAAAGCATAGAGTGCCAATCTGGACTGCTAGTGTTCAACCAAAAGGCTCTCATCCTTCTGTTCTTTTTGTTTTGATTATTAACAGCCAATAATCAAAACAAAGCAAAGCATATATGTGTCTGATAGTATTGTGAATAAATATCATTGTACTATTACATGTAAAGGATCCCACATTAACATTCTTTATGTAATTTTCATTCTGTTTGTATAAAAATGGTTTCATGAAGTATTTGTTTGGCACCTGCTCTGAGATCATCATTGTGCTCAATGAAATGTGATATACAGTATAATCAGAAATCATTTGCAGTCAGTAAATATTTGTTGAATAAATATATTTTACAGTTTCTTTTATCCTTATGGTAGATTTGTGTGTTTTTTAAACATAGAAAATCCTTATTTTTTTGCTTTTGCTCTCTGCCAGGTGGAACACCTGCATAATTTCATTTTGTTTCGGTTTTCCATGGGCTTCATCGATAGCATAATTGCCAAATGTAAGTATGCTATAAAAGAGGTAGTGGAATGAGATTTGTGGAATAAGAGGAGTATTTTAAATCTTAATTGCTTTGTTTCAGATCTTGCCACTGTAGTTGGTTACCTAGTTGTCAGCCGCCCTTTCCTAGATTTGTCTCATCCTCGACATCTCAAGAGTACACATTCAGAACTTCTGGAGGTAAAGTAGTAGTAATAATAATAATGGTACATTGAAAATTTAAATATAAAAATAAAGAAAACCTAGTTTTTGCCCTAGCCGGTTTGGCACAGTGGATAGAGCATCAGCCCTTGGACGGAAGGGTCCCAGGTTTGATTCCAGTCAAGGGCATAGACCTTGGTTGCAGGCTTGATCCCTGGTCCCTGTCGGGGCATGTGCAGGAGGCAGCCAATCGATGTGTTTCTCTTGGATTGATGTTTTTCTCTCCCTGTCTCTCCCCTGCTCTTCCACTCTCTCTGAAAATTAATGGAAAAACTATCCTTGGGTAAGGTTTAAAAAAAAAAAGAAAAAGAAAACCTAGTTTTTAATCTTAGAAACGTAAGTGAAAACTAATATTTATTTCTATTTAAGGATTACTACCAAAGTGGAAGGATGCTTTTGCGGATGTCTCAAGCTCTGGGTCGAATAGTTTTGGCTGGCCGTGAAATGACTAGATTGGCTGGGTAAGTAAGATTAGTATTGAGCAGTTGCAGAGAATTTTTAAAAATATGTTATCCTTAATAATTGTGCTCTGTTGAGGTTAAGATCAGTGATAACTGAAGCTGCTACTCCTGGAAGCTGGTTTTGATAAAGAATTAAGGAAGATTTTTCTCTGATAGTGAAGTCTTTATGTTTCCTTTAGATAGTTGTTCTGAGCCTTAAACTAGGTTAGGATTTCTTAAACTGCTTCATGGACACTGGTATTCAATAATCTGGGAAATGTTCAATCATAGCAGTCTTATTAATTCACAGAAAATTAAGTTAATGAATAGAATCTTCTCAGTTGAACTTTCTGTTTCCCATAATACTTTGTTTTTCTTAAATCTTTGAAACTGGCAACCTAGCAAAAGATGAACAAAGATGACGTTGATATTAATGGGATAAAATGAAAAGTTATCTTGTGGTATCTGTAGGTACAGTTGTAAATATGGTCATATTGTCTAAGAATATTGTTTTTAGACCATAAAATGGAATTAAATACTTCAGTATTTCAAGCTCTTAATATAAAAGGTTGGTATAAAAAACACACAGTATAATGTAAAAAAGGACCATAAATTTTAGATCATCTGGAAAAATGGGATGGCCTAAGGTGTTTGCCAGGCTGGAGGTTCATTTGCATATTTCCTCGTTATTGCTCCTCCTCCTCCTATGGCAGTTAAAGTCTTCAGGGCAAAATAGAAGAAGTTGTAAACTATGTGCGGAGCCTCTTTCACTTGCGAACGCTGACATTCTTCCTATTTAACTTTCTGGTGCAGTTTGTGGCATACGGATGCTTCTGTTTCTTTAGGAGATTTCTGCTTGTTATTCACAGGAAAATCCTGTTTTGTGTCTCTGGTGTAGAACGCTTTCTCTTTGACAATGATGTCATTTTTATATGCCTCAACCTTTTGTCATTAGTTTTGATTTCTCTCTATTGCCACAGTGATTTCTATCTAATATTAAGAACATTTTATCTTTTCCTCTCTTTATTTTTAAAAAATACCTTTTAATTATTTTTTAATATATATCTTTTTTATTGATTTCAGAGAGGAAGGGAGAGGGAGATAGAAATATCAGTGATGAGAGAGAATCACTGATTGGTTGCCTCCTGCATGCCCCCTACTGAGGATTGAGCCTGCAATCTGGGCATGTGCAGTAATTGAACTGGTGACCTGTTGATTCCTGAGTCATCGCTCAACCACTGAGCAACACCAACTGGGCTCTTTTCCCCTTTTTAGAATAAGAGAGGAATCTTTCAAATCTTCTGTTTGCAGGGTGGTAGCAGCCATTTGGCATATCCTATATAATAAAAGCCTAATATGCTAAGTGTCCGGTCAGCCATTCAACCAATCAAAGCATGATATGCTAATGATATGCTAAGGCTGCTCAACCACTCGCTATGACATGCACTGACCACCAGGGGGCAGACAATTGACCAGTTGTTGTGATGTGCACTGACCACCAGGGGGCAGACGCTCTGACCGGTAGGTTAGCTTGCTGCTGGGGTCTGGCTGATCGGGACGGGCTGGACATGCCCTGGAGCCCTCCTGCAGTCCCTCCCCAGCTGGCCAACTTCCCACATCCCTCCCCAGCCCTGAACGTGCACCAGTGGGGTCCCGCGGCCTGGCCTGCACCCTCTTGCAATCCTGGCTGAGGGAACCCCCAACCCCCACCCCAAGTGCATGAATTTTGTGCACTGGGCCTCTAGTGTATAGTAAACACCTTCATCAGATAGAAGGCCATCTTTATACCAGGCTTTATAGCACACTCTAGCGGGAACTCAGGGCCTATGGAATGCCCAGGTACTAGTCCTACTAGTATCTACTAGAAACTTCCTTAAACTTCTAACGGCAAACAACTTTCTTGACTTACTAGTACCTATTAAAGAAGTATCTGTTGAGGTAGGAATCCTATGAAACCTCTCCCTTTATCCCCACGTTTCTGCTTTCATGCTGAAATGTAATAGTAAAACATGCATACTATCACCAATACTTTATGTTAATGAGACTTCTTTTAGGTTATTTTATTTACACTAGATAATAATTTTAAACTTCAGTTAAGTTTGTGTAAAATAAAAGATGTGGGTGACTCAGTTGGTTGGAGCATTGTCCCATACACCAAAAGGTTGCAGGTTTGATTCCCAGACAGGGTACATGCCTATGTTGCTGGTTTGATCCCAGGTCTGTGCGTGCATGGGAGGCAACCAATCGATGTTTCCCTCCCTCCCTCCCTTTCTCTTTCTCTAAAACAATAAAAAAGTAAAAACAAATCCTCGGGTGAGAATTAAAAAAAAAAAAAGTAAAACAAGATATGAACTTACACAATGTTATATGTCAATTTTATCTCAATAAATAAATAATATATGATAGCATCTGGAGATTTGATCATAGCTTGTTTTTAATTTCAGTTTTACTGCTCGGATTTCAGAATTAATGCAAGTATTAAAGGATTTAAAAAATGGAAAATACGAACGCACAATGATCTCTCAACAAGAAAGGGGTAAATATGAATGTTCTAGGTCTTACAATTTACGTTTTTGCTTTAATACACAGTGTGGTTATGATACTTTAATACTTATTTTCTATTTAAGGTATTGAAGGAGCACAAAGCATTCCCTTGATACCTGGAGCTGGAGAAATCATCAATGCTGATAACATTATAAAGTACGTACAGAAAATGTCTTTTTAGGACCATAAATATTTGTTAAACTACATAGTACCCTTTTCTTTCAGCTACACTTGCTTAGTGTTTAATGAAAAATTATCCTTTTTTATTAATTTCTTCTGTAGATTTGATCATGTTCCTTTAGCAACGCCAAATGGAGATATCTTGATCCGAGATCTTAATTTTGAAGTAAGTTTTAAAATGATTGTATAAAAACTTATCTTTAAAATGTGAAATGCATAAGGGTTGAATATTTAAAATAATTTTAAGGCTTGACTTAATCTCTGAATCCACAAAATTGCTTTAAAAAGTAAGTGCTTGAAATACTTAGAAATCTATTTTTCTTAATTGATAAGACTTTAGAGTTTCAGATATTACTATAAAAAGTCTTTTGCAAATAAAGTCCTTGGTTAGTGCAACTGAGGAACTGAATTTTAAATTGTATTTAATTTTAATAAATTTGGTCTTTAGACAGCATAGCTCTAGAATTCCTCTCTATATGCCAATATATGTGGCCTTTTATCATTTGTGTTATGTGTAGGGGTTCTTTTCAACTGCTTTCTGATAGTTTACAAAATAAGGTATGTAATTATTAGATTTGTTTTTATTTTTTACTTTTGAAGATATTTTTATTGATTTCAGTGAGGAAGGGAGAGGGAGAGAGAGATAGAAATATTAATAATGAGAAAGAATCATTGATTGGCTGCCTCTTTCACACCCCACACTGGGGATTGAGCCCACAAGCCAGGCATGTGCCCTGACTGGGAATCAACCGTGACCTCCTGGTTCATAGGTCGACGCTCAACCACTGGATTTGTTTTTAAATTGTTATAATCTTACATGTCTTCAATTTTCCTATACTTAGTAATGTATCTTTATTAATTACATCTCCAGTTTCTTTTTTAAATGAAAAATGTTAGTTATGCTAAGTAGTTTGAATTTATTTAAATAACAATGAGTATTGTATACTATATTTTTTAAAGCCAGGAAACACAAGTGGAAGTAGAGAAAATGTAAATATAGTTGGTAAATATTGAATGCCTGCAAGTATTACAAAAGTGTTTTCTCGGGTCAGCTTTAGCTCAAGCGGTTACTTCGGATTCTGCTTGTTGCAGACACAAAAGTGTTTTCTCATTTAGCTGTAGGTACTTCAGTCAGTTTGGTGTGTATCTATCATGCTTGATTTCAGGTATAAAACAGATCAGAACCCCATCTTCATTAGATTTCAGTAGCCCCATTATTGCCACCACCCAAGGATCAAAAGGGTCATCAGATTTCTTTATTAAAGAATCCTCTTGGCCCTTTCTTCTACTTTCCCTCACTCTGTCTTTATGCAGAAATAATTAATCCAAAAATACAGATGCACACATGGCTTAAGCATGTTGGGTGGGATTTGGGACTCTATGTATACACAGATACATAGAGTAGGTAAGAGTATGATTATGGTCTGTAATATTACTCACTTTTATCATAAGGTACTACACGAAAGCTCTCATTTGCCTTTTAGTCCAAAAGCCCTTCCCATTAAGGCCCTTATGTTTGGATTTAATATACTTCCAGACAGTTCTTATAACTTCATTTTTATAGTCTCAGAAAGGCCGTTGCTTTCTTGCTCTTATATTGGTTTCATCTGTAAAATCCTATTTGAGTACCCAGTTATGCCCCTACTTGTTCAAGTTTTTTTCTTTGTGACTATATTTTATACCCCCTGTTATCTATCCTGTGATTCTTTTGTTTTCTCCTCCACTGTTTCTTTGACGTCTGTCTTTTTGAGCTATTGTAATGAATTCTTCTTTCTTCTTCTGTCTCTGACTTAAGGAATTTTAAGTTAGACTTCGCTTTTCTCATTTATTTTTGCCTTTCCATTTTATTCTTTTTGTTTGTCTATTTGTTTTTGTTTTTTTTATTGTTGACTCTATTGCAGATGTCTCTCATTCCCCCCCCCCCACCCTGCCTCCCACCAGGCCTTTACCATTTTATTGTCCATGTCCATGGTTATGCATATTTGTATATATATTCTTTGGTTGATCTCTTCCCATCCTCCCTTTCCTTCTCCCCTCTGAGATCCGTCAGTCTGTTCTATGTATCCTTTTCATTGTTATTCTTAACATAGCCTTCCTTTATTCAACAAACATCCTTCAGTTCTTTTTTTACCTCCAGTTACTTTCTACCCATCTATTTTACTTGAAATAAAGATTCCTTTTTTTCCTGGTGATAGGCATAATAAAATGGACTTGGCCCCTATTCTACTTTATCCTGGCTTATTGGCATGTGCCATTTATATAACTTCCTTTCAACATTTCTCTTTACAAACATTACTCTTCCTCACAAACCTTACAACTTTCAGAACCCACTTTTTTTTCCCTTCAAAATGACACGAAAACCATAATTTCTTTCCAATTAGAATTCTAAACCCTTAGAAACCTTAATTTTTAGGTGACATGTAAGTAATTAACATTCCTTAGATTAGCAGTATATTCATATTTTTAAGAGATATTTTAAGTAAAATACAAGACTTATTCATAAAAAAATAAAACAGACTTGACCACCAAAAGTAAATGTTTTATACTTTATAATTAGTTTGTCTAAGCTTATGTTATTTGACATAAGAGATTGTATAGCTTATTCCTATAAAAACTCCTCAGCACAGGCATATTTACCTATCTAGATATAGATTGAAGAGACCCTAAGATAGCTTGTAAATTATAATATGGACGTTAAAATAGTACTTTGTAACTTATTCAAATTTTTACTTTTTAGTAAGGCACATTTATAATGTATAAGAAGCCTATAAATCCTCATAAGCAGAATACTTTTACATAATTTCTCTTTTACTAAAATCATTTATGGGTAGATTTTTTTCATGATTTATTATGGTAAATTAATAGAAAGGATTTATAAAGAAGTTTTATTTTTCAGGAAATATTTATTAAAATATTCAAAGCATTTGTTGCTCCATTAAGTCAATCCAGTAGCCTCAATAGTAAGTATTATTACAAATTCAATTTTCAGTAAAAGTTATTGTTGGCTTTTAGTCTTTTTCTGTTGTTGTTGATAATCCTCACTAGAGGATTCTCCTTCCCCCCATTGATTTTTAGAGAGAGTGGAAGAGAGAGAGGGAGAGAAACATTGATGTGAGAGGGACACATTGTTTGGTTGCCTCCTGCATTCACCCTGATGGGGGCTGGGGATAGAACCACCAACCCAGGTATGTGCCCTTGCCCGGGAATTGAGCCCAAGACCCTTAGATGGGTGGGCTGACCCTCTATCTAGCCACACCAGCCAGGGCAGCTTTTAGTCTTAATTCAACCTAGGGAAGAAAAATACATTTTTATAAATCTTTAATATGGAAAAATTACCACTGGCTTACCATGATTGATTTTATAATGGGAAGTTTTACCCCAACATTACCAAAAGCCATGGAATAAAGAAAAGTTAATGCTGAATCTAAGACAGTTGAGCATAGGAGTAACTGAAGAATGTCCATAAGTCTAGCTATTATTTACATAATTACAGACTTGGTCTTATAGTTTCCTGGCATATTGATACAAATAGTATGGAGAAGTATTAGATACCAGTGAAGACTATAATGAGCAGTGAGGAGCAGAAAAAAGATAGGACATTACTCAAAAGCATAGTAGTAGGGAACCACGTAAGTAACAGCTCTCTGAACTGCAGGAGCTCGTGAGGGCATCATTGTTCTAGTAGAGTAAAATTACTATATATAATAACCTTGTACTGTTAGGAATAGTAATTATATTCCATTTTATAGGAAAAGGAAATAGATAAGTGCACATAAAGAAGTTCATCAAAATGATATTTAAAAATAATTTCTCAGTTCATTCCTCTGGAAAAGTCTTTCAGAATAGTGTATTCTTTAACATTGATTGCATAAGATGTAGTCAGCTATGTGGTAGACCAGTAGTTCTCAGCCTTTTTTAAGAAGCTCATTCTTTCTTTGTTTTTATTGTGGTAAAATATACATAACATAAAACTTAACTGTTTTTACCATTTTTTAGGGTACAGTTCAGTGGCGCTCACTACATTGAGTGTATTGCAATCATCACCACTATCTGCAGAACTTTTTCATCATAACAGACAGAAACTGTGTACCCGTTAAACATTAGCTCCTCATTTTCTTCCTCCCCCCATTTCCTGGTAACCTTTGTTCTACTTTCTGCATCAATGAATCAAACTACTCTAGGTACTTCATATAAGCAGAATAATACAATATTGATCCTTTTGTGACTGGTTTATTTCACTTCATATTGTCTTCAGAGTTCATCCAAGTTGTAGCATGTTTCAGAATTTAACTCCTTTTTAGGGCTAAATAATATTTTAGTGTATATTATATATATATATACTAGAGGCCTGATGCACGAAATTCGTGAAAGGGCCTAGGCCCTGGCCCCCGCCCGCTGCCACCACCGTGTCCAGGGGCCTCTGTCGCCTCTGCCGCAGCCCCCACCTGCTGCGGCTTTGTCCAGAAAGAAGAATGTCAGAAAGAACGTCCAGTCTAATTAGCATATTACCCTTTTATTATAGATATGTGCCGCATTTTGTCCATTCATTCTCTTGGGTCACTTTTTTTTTCTATCTATATAATAAAAGCCTAAATGACCGTTGTGGCAGAATGACCAGAATGACTGGTCACTACGATGTGCACCGACCGGGGGGGCGCGGGTGGGGTGAAGATGCTCAACTCAGGAGCTGCCCCCTGGTAGTCAGTGTGCTCCCACAGGGGGAACCCCGTTCAGCCAGAAGCCGGGCTCATGGCTGCCAAGCGCAGCAGTGTTGGCAGGAGCCTCTCCCGCCTCCACGGCAGTGCTAAGGAGCAGCGAGCCGAGCGGTAAGGGGAAGCGAGCAGGCGGGTGGTGAGGAGTGAAGGGTCCAGGACTGCAAGAGGGATGGGGATGTCCACCTGCTGGCATAAGGAGCGGGCCTAAATCAGAATCAGAAGGCAGACATGCCCTGAGGGCTCCTGGACTGCAAGAAGGTGCAGGCCGGGCTGAGGGGACTTCCCCCCCCCGCCCCCAACTCCCCCAGTGCATGAATTTCATGCACTGGGCCTCTAGTTATAAATAATACAAACGGGTCTCCATTTCATCAGAGCAAAAAGCCTTAAAAATCCTTTCAGTGGCTTACAATGCCCTGTAGGATTTGCCTGCCACTATCTTGCCCCCACTGCTTATCTCTTTGAGCTCATTTCCTACTACTCTTCTGTTCTGCTCATTTTTCTTCAGCCAAATAAGCCTCCTCCTTCTGTTTTAATAGAACAGGTACATTCTTGCTTCAGTGCCTTTGAATCAGCCTTTTTTGGTAGGGTTAGTACTAGAACAGTGATGGCGAACCTATGACACCATTTTGGTTGATTTTTCTTTGTTAAATGGCATTTAAATATATAAAATGAATATCAAAAGTATAAGTGTTTTACTGTGGTTGCAAATATCAAAAAATTTCTCTATGTACACGGCACCAGAGTTAAGTTAGGGTTTTTCAAAATGCTGACACGCCGAACTCAAAAGGTTCACCATCAACTCTACTAGAACAGTATTCCTCCAGATAAATTCCTAATTCATTCCTTCTTTCAGTATTTGCCCAGTTGCCTGGCCTGACCCCTTTAAAAATGCAGCCTCCCTCACTATTCCCAAATTTCCTTATGATCTATTTTTTCTTCATAGCACTTATTTTCTAACATTATTTAATTAGCTTATTTATTATGCACAGTTACTGTATGTCTCTCCCACTAGAATGTAGGCTGGTGGGGGAGGGTTTGAGCTTTTTGTTTGATTGTTTTGGGGGGATGGTTTGGTCTCTCTCTTTTTTTAAATGTAGCTCCATTGCCTAGAACAGAGCCTGACACTGAGAATTTAGTAAATATTGAATTAAATAATAGGAATCTGAACCTCAACAGTAAATTGTCTAAGGTAGGTGCCACAGCTTGGATAACGCCTTTTTCTTCACCTTCGTTGTCTCCCTTCCTCATGTGTACATGGCTGTGTAATGTTATATGCTAGATTATAACCCAGGTTTTCTGAATCTTCACAGGGTTGATTAACACAAGACTGCAAGCTTAGAACTTAGGCAGTTTTTTACATATTCTTATTTAACTTTATGTTATTGCAGACCAGTTTGGTGGTACTTGCATAGTTATAATGCATATATACTTTGATCCAACACTTATTTCTAAGAATCTGATATATAGAAACATATTTCACTAGTGCATAAATTTGCTCACTGACTTGGAGGTTCATTGCACTATTACCTAAAAGAGCAAAATAAAATGCAGACAACCTAAATAAATAAATTATGGCACATCCTTAATATAGGATACACTGCAAGTATTAGAAAAAAGAATGGGAGGAATCTGAATATACTGACCTGGAAGAATATTTATTATATATTGTGAAATAATAACAAATGTAGTACATATATAGTACAATTCCATTATTTTTTTAGAAAGATTGGATAGCATAGGAAATATAGTCAATAATATTATAATAATTATGTGCCAGGTGGGTACTGGAAATATTGGGGAATCACATTGTAAAGTATATGATTATCTAAACACTATGCTATACACCTGAAATTAATACAAAAAATATTGAATGCAAACTGTAATTGAAAAATAAAAATTAGAAAAAACCATACATATTGATTGTTTTCAAGAATTCTCAAATTTTTAAGCTTTAGCTTTTTGTATTTGGTTGAGACCAAGTTGATATCAATAATGATTTTTAAATTAAAAAGTGAGTAAAATTTGAAAGTAAACAAAAATAAAGGGTCCCTTCAACTATACCCTCCACTGCTTCCATCTGATAACACATTTATAGACAAAATGGAAAGTTTATCATTAGCAAAGAACGTTTGGACTCTGAGGAAATATTCATTGTTTACAGATTCACTCTAGTTCATTTACCTCATTAAATTAAATCTGTTAAAATTATTCATTCATAATTTTCTTTCAGGTTCGATCTGGGGCCAATGTTTTAATTTGTGGTCCAAATGGCTGTGGGAAGAGTTCACTTTTCCGTGTTCTTGGTGAAGTAAGTACAAATTGGCCTCAAAATTTTGCAGTTTTATTTTGCCATATGATCTACCACATTGTGAAATTTACTATTGCTCATCCCACTTCTTTCCTGTTATAGTTATGGCCTCTTTTTGGAGGACGTCTAACTAAACCTGAGAGAGGAAAGTTATTTTATGTTCCTCAGGTAAGACCTTGAGTTATTTTGTAATCTTTAATTTAAAGATACTTTTACTTATTGCTTAAAAATTCACTTCTAATGAATTTTGGTCTGTTATCAGAGACCTTATATGACCCTTGGAACCCTTCGAGACCAAGTGATATATCCAGATGGAAGAGAAGATCAAAAAAGGAAGGGGATATCTGACCTAGTACGTAACGGTTTATATCTCAGACCTGCTGAAAATACTATGTTTAAGGTTCTTTTTCTTAACCAGTTACGTACTTTAATTTTTTTTTATTTTTTATTTTTTTTAATTTTTTTATTGATTAAGTTATTACATATGTGTCCTTATCCCCACGTTACCCCTATCCCCCCTGCTCATGCCCTCACCCCCCCCCCCCCCCCCGTTGTCTGTGTCCATTGGTGAGGCCTAAATGCTTGATCTCTCCCCCTTACCCCCACCCTCCCCTACCTTTCCTTTGAGGCCTGACAGTCCGATTGATGCCTCTCCATCTCTGGATCTGTCCTTGTTCATCAGTTTATGTTGTTCATTATATTCCACAAATGAGTGAGATCATGTGGTATTTATCTTTCTCTGACTGGCTTATTTCACTTAGCATAATGCTCTCCAGTTCCATCCATGCTGTTGCAAATGGTAAGAACTCCTTCTTTTTTACTGCAGCGTAGTATTCCATTGTATAGATGTACCACATTTTTTAATCCACTCATCTACTGATGGGCACTTAGGCTGTTTCCAAATCTTAGCTATGGTGAATTGTGCTGCTATGAACATAGGGGTGCATATATCCTTTCTAATTGGTGTTTTCTAGTTTCTTGGGGGTATATTCCTAGAAGTGGGATCACTGGGTCAAATGGGAGTTCCATTTTTAGTTTTTTGAGGGAACTCCATACTGTCTTCCACAGTGGCTGCACCAGTCTGCATTCCCACCAGCAGTGCACGAGGGTTCCTTTTTCTCCACATCCCCAACAGCACTTGTGGTTTGTTGATTTGTTGATGATAGCCATTCTGACAGGTGTGAGATGGCACCCCATTGTCGTTTTGATTTGCATCTCTCAGATGATTAGTGACTTTGAACATGTTTTCATATGTCTCTTGGCCTTTCTTCTGTCTTCTTTCGAAAAGTATCTATTTAGGTCCATTGCTCATTTTTTGATTGGGTTGTTTATCTTCCTTTTGTTAAGTTGTATGAGTTCCCTGTAAATGTTAGAGATTAAACCTTTATTGGTGATAACATTTGCAAATATGTTCTCCCATTCAGTGGGCTTTCTTGTTGTTTTGTTGATGGTTTCCTTTGCTGTGCAAAAGCTTTTTATTTTGATGTAGTCCCATTTGTTTATTTTCTCTTTAGTTTCCAATGCCCTAGGAGCAGTATCAGTGAAGAAATTGCTTCAGCATATGTCTGAGATTTCGCTGCCTGTGGATTCCTCTAGTATTTTTATGGTTTCCCGTCTTATGTTTAAGTCCTTTATCCATTTTGAGTTTATTTTTGTGTATGAAGTAAGTTGGTGGTCTAGTTTCATTTTTTTGCATGTATCTGTCCAATTTTCCTAACACCATTTATTGAAGAGGCTGTTCATGCCTCCTTTGTTGAATATTAATTGAGCATAGTGGTTTGGGTCGATTTCTGGGTTCTCTGTTCTATTCCATTGATTTATATGTCTGTTCTTGTGCCAGTACCAGGCAGTTTTGAGAACAGTGGCTTTGTAATACAGCTTGATATCTGGTATTGAGATCCCACCTACTTTGTTCTTTCCCAGGATCGCTGCAGCTATTCAGGGTCTTTTTTTATTCCAGGTGAATTTTTGGAAAGTTAGTTCTAGGTCTGTGAAATATGCCGTTGGTATTTTAATGGGGAGTGCATTGAATCTATAGATTGCTTTGTGTAGTATGGACATCTTGATGTTGATTCTACCAATCCATGAACAGGGTATGTTCTTCCATCTGTTTATGTCTTCCTCTGTCTCCTTTTTCAGTGTCCTGTAGTTTTCCATGTATAGGTCTTTTACCTCCTTAGTCAAGTTTATTCCTAAGTATCTTAATTGTTTTGGTGCAATGGTAAATGGGATTGCTTTTTTAGTCTCTCTTTCTGTACATTCATTCTTGGTGTATAGAAATGCCATAGATTTCTTGGCATTAATTTTGTATCCTGCTACATTGCCAAATTCATTTATTAAGTCTAATAATTTTTTGATGGAGTCTTTAGGGTTTTCTATGTACAGTATCATGTCATCTGTGAATAAAGACAGTTTTACTTCTTATTTTCCAATTTGGATGCCTTTTATTTCTTCTTCTTGTCTGATCACAATGGCTAGTACTTCCAATACTATGTCGAACAGAAGTGGTGAGAGTGGGCATCCCTGTCTTGTTCCTGTTCTTAGGGGAAATGGAGTATGATGTTGGCTGTGGGTTTGTCATATATGGCTTTTATTATGTTGAGGTATGATCCTTCTATTCCCACCTTGCTGAGTTTTTATCAAGAAAGGGTGTTGGAATTGTCAAATGCTTTTTCTGTGTCAAATGACTATGTGATTTTTATCTCTCAATTTGTTTATGTGATGTATCACGTTTATTGATTTTCGGATATTGTACCATCCTTGCATCCCCTGGATTTATCCTACTTGGTCATGGTGTATGATCTTTCTGATGTACTTCTGGATCTGATTTGCTAGGATTTTGTTGAGCATTTTGTCATCTATGTTCATGAGGGATATTGGCCTGTAATTCTCTTTCATTGTGTTGTCTTTACCTGGTTTTAGTATTAGGGTGATGCTGGCTTCATAGAATGTGCTTGGAAGTGTTCCTTCCTCTTGGATTTTTTGGAATAGCCTGAGGAGGATAGGTTTTAGTTCTTCCTTGAATGTACAGTAAAACTCCCCTGTGAAGCCGTCTGGCCCCAGGCTTTTGTTTGCTGGAAGCTTTTTGATGACTGCTTCAATTTCTTCCATAGTTATCAGCCTATTGGGACTTTTAGAATCTTCCTGATTGAGTTTTGGAAGGTTGTATTTTTCTAGGAATATGTCCATTTCCTCCAGGTTGTCTAGTTTGTTAGAATAGTATTTTTTAACAATCCTTTGCATTTTTGTGGGGTCTGTTGTTATTCCGCCTTTCTCATTTTTTATTTTGTTTATTTGGGTCCTCTCTCTTTGCTTCTTGGTGAGCCTGGCTAGAGGTTCATTAATGTTGTTTATCCTTTCAAAGAACCAGCTCATGGTTTCATTGATCTTTTGTATTATTTTTTTTTTATCTCTATGTCATTCATTTCTGCTCTGATCTTTATTGTCTCCTTCCTCCTGGATACTGTGGCCTTTTCTTGTTGCTCTCTTTCTAATTCTTTGAGTTGTAGAGTGAGATGATTTATTACCATTTTTTCTTGTTTTTTTAAGGTAGGCCTGTAGAGCTATAAACTTCCCTCTCAGGACTGCTTTCACTGTGTCCCATAGATTTTGGATGGTTGTTTTTTCATTGTCATTTCCAGGATGTTCAGTTACGTACTTTTAATGCCAGGCAGTTTAATTCTAACCTGTAGAGCTTTTGAAGCTTTGACAGTAATTATACTTTTCAAGTTGAGGTAAGATGTTAACCACTTTGCGTAAATATGACTCTTGAGTGTTAACCTTGTTTACAATATTATTTATTTTCTCATTGCTCTTGTCCTTTAATTATGTACAGTTGTATCCTCTTTAAACTGCTAGATATATTTTGTCAAAATTAGTGTAGATAGGAAGTAAAGAGTTCAGGGCTACCCTTGTGCCACATTTTTGTGTGAAATGTACCTCTTTAAATGATATTGACAATAGAATTATAGTGATTTTAGTTTAAAAAATACAGCAAGATAGAGAATTTTGGTATATTATTACATTTGATTTCATCTTTAATCATTTTTCTGAAAGGTACTGAAGGAATACTTAGATAATGTCCAGTTGGGTCATATTCTTGAACGCGAAGGAGGCTGGGACAGTGTTCAGGATTGGATGGATGTGCTCAGTGGTGGAGAGAAGCAAAGAATGGCAGTAAGTATACTCTGAAGACATTGCACAAAAATGCACCTGTTTGATTAATCAAGGCACATATTTTTACTTGCATATTTTTTTTAACACAGATAAAAATTTATTTAATCTTTGAATAAGAAATACCCTTCCAAGCATGATCCAAAAGTAAAAAACAAGAAAGTTTTAATATATTGGCTACTTAAAACAAAAGAAAAATAATCTAAACTACATACTTGAAGTTATGAAAAACTGTAAAAAAAGAATTCACAACATATATTTTTGAATTATGAATAACTTTTAGAAATCAATGAAAAGATTTAAAAAAACATTAGAAAATATAGTTAAAGCATGGTTAAGCAAGTTAAATCAAAAAGGAGAAATACAAATGGCCAATAAACATGAAAAATATTTTACCTCACTAGTATTAAGTGAAATGCCAATTAAAATAAAAATACCTTTTAACCTATAAAACTGGAAAAAATTTGAAAAGAATGATAATAACTAGTGTTGATGAGGGTGTGAGATAATAGATACTTTCATACACTTTAAAGAGAATATAACTTAGTTCAAACTTTCTGGAGGGCAATTTAGCAAATTGATACAGCATTTTAAAATGTGTATATTGACATTTAATTGTTCACTTCTAAGAACTTATCCTAAGGAATTAACAGGATAAATGCACAGAAATGCCTGTACAAGAAGTTTCTTTAGTGTATCATTTAACAAAACAAAAGATTGGGAAACCTAGCCTGGCCAGTGTGGGTCAGTGGTTGAGCATCGACCTATGAACCAAGAGGTCATGGTTCAATTCCTGGTCAGGGCACATGCCTGGGTTGCAGGCTTGATCCCCAGTGTGGGGTGTGCAGGAGGCAGCCGATAAATGATTCTCTCTCATCATTAATGTTTCCGTCTCTCTCTCCCTCTGCTTTCTTCTCTGAAATCAATAAAAAAGAAAAAAATTATTTAAAAAAAAAAGATTGACAAACCTAAATATTTGCCAGTAGGGGAACAGGAAGTTATGTAATAATGCAAGAAGATGGACAGAGATGTCCTCACATATTAAGTAAAACAAAAGATTATGTAATGGAATGTATAGCATGGTTATCTATATGTACATTTTTCTCTATATGTTTATATCTATACTAATAAAAGAGAAAAATGGTAATTGGCGTACAACGATACCCTTTTCATCGGCTAATCAGGGCTATATGCAAATTAACTGCCAACTATGATTGGCAGTTAACTGACAACAAGATGGCGGTTAATTTGCATATGCAGGCACAATGCAGGGAGGCGAAAGGGAAAGCAGGAAGAAGCCCCCTGCCACTGACAGTGATCGGAAACCCAGGGGGGAGCTAAGAGCTGGGGGGCAGGGCAAAGGCGGCTCTGGGGCCGCCTTTGCCCTGCCCCCCAGCCATGATCGGAGAATCAGGCGCCTTTGCCGCCCTGGCCAGTGATAGCAGGAAGTAGGGGTGGAGCCAGCGATGGGAGCTGGGCACAGTCGAAGCTGGCAGTCCCGGGAGCTAGGGGTCCCTTGCCTGGGCCTAAAGCGGAGCCCACGATCGCGGGGCCGCTGCAGCTGCGGGTCCCCGCTGCCCGGGCCGGACGCCTCAGCCAGAGGCGTTAGGCCTGGGCAGGGGCGGAGCCTGCAACCGCGGGGAGCTGGGGGTCCCCTGCCCAGGCCTGACACCTCTGCCAGAGGCCTCAGGCCTGGTCAAGGGGCCGATCCGGTGATTGGTGATCGGAGGGTGATGAGGGTCAACTCCTCTGGCCGAGGTATCAGGCCTGGGCGGGGGGCTGAGCCGGGGATTGGGGGGATATGATGGTCCCCTTGCCCAGGCCTGAAGCCTGGGTCAGAGGCGTCAGGCTTGTGCGGGGGGTGGAGCAAGCGATCAGAGGGAGATGGGGGTCCCCTGCCCAGGCATGATTCCTGGGCCAGAGGCCTCAGGCCTGGGCGGGGGCCAGAGCCAGTGATCGGGGGGAGATGGGGGTCCCCTGTCCAAGCCTGACACCTCTGGCAGAGGCATCAGGCCTGGGCAAGGGGCCGATCAGGTGATCAGAGGGTGATGGGGGTCTACGCCTCTGGCTGAGGCATCAGGCCTGGGCAAGGGGCAGAGCCAGCAATCGGAGGGGTCTGGGGGTCCCCTGCCCAGGCCTGATGCCTGGGCCAGAGGCATCAGGCCTGGGCTGGGGGCAGAACCAGTGATGGGAGGAAATGAGGGTCCCCTGTCCAGGCCTGACACCTCTGTCAGAGGCGTCAGGCCTGGGCAAGGGGCCGATCCTGCGATTGGAGGGTGATGGGGGTCAACGCCTGAGGGCTCCCAGTATGTGAGAGGGGGCAGGCTGGGCTGAGGGACACTCCCCCCACCCACACCCAGTGCACGAATTTCGTGCACCGGGCCCCTAGTTAAAATATAAAATCAGAACACCAAATGTTAATCACTATCATTTCTGGATGTTTCAAATAATAGGGAATCTTTACTTTCTTGTTTATGGCTAGCTGTGTTTTCTGATTATTCAAAAATAATGAGCATTTATTATTTTTTATTATACTTTCATATTTTTAATGGCAATTTTTATAGTATATATTAGTTTAAATAATAATAAAGGTGCTTGAAAGTAACTTGCATGTAAATTTGAAATTTTGAAAAATTTTGAGTTTTCCTGTGAAAGGAAAAACTGCAGATTCAATTATATACCATTAATCCATTTTTTGTAAAAGTTGAGGAAACTTTGTACCATGTTGGTCTTGGGACATACAGTAATTATGGTTGGGTTATGAGATCTCGTTCATATGAGATCTTTTCCCTACAGACATCTCTTTGCCTTACTCAGGCTATTCTCTGAAGTAGGTGAAGATATTAGAGGTGATCAACCCTAATTTTGTTATTTTATTCTTTATTCTGTTCTTGCCCCTTCCCTCTGCCATTATATATATCCTTGTGTCAGGGCTCAGTATCTGCTACTTAAAATTATTTAGATTTTTAAAGTTTTCCTACTATAAAAAAGCATTTGAGAGGAACTATATTTTAATGTTAACTTTCTTTTTTTTTTTTTAATATATTTTATTGATTTTTTACAGAGAGGAAGGGAGAGAGATAGAGAGTTAGAAACATCGATGAGAGAGAAACATCGATCAGCCGCCTCCTGCACATCTCCTACTGGGGATGTGCCCGCAACCAGGTACATGCCCTCGACCGGAATCGAACCTGGGACCTTTCAGTCCACAGGCCGACGCTCTATCCACTGAGCCAAACCGGTTTCGGCGAGAGGAACTATATTTTAATTTTATGATTGACTAAACTTATCCCTAATCAAATGTCACTATAGAACAGTACATATTAAGAGTGATACTTGGAGTACTCTGTTAAGAGGGATCACTTTTAAAGAGTCATTTTATAATGGAATATATCACAGTTTGAGCAGATCCAGAGGAATTTTTCTTTCCAGAATATTAGTCTTGTGGAAGTTAGAGAAAACTGCAGCCAAGGAAAGACGACAAAAGAAATGGCTTATTGCAGAATTTCTTATTCAGTATCTTCAGGTTATATTCTACCTTCTTGTTGCCTACTACTCCCTGATTTTGCATGTTGTTTTTTCTAAAAGTATACCCATCCTGTGCAAACATAATATCAACCTAATATTGTGATTTGTTTGGCCAGTGCTATAATATGAATATAATTTAGAATATGAGTATAATTTAGAGTGAAGAATGAACCATAAACAAAAGAGAGATGCCAGCTATATTCAAAATGGAAATTGGGCTGAAGCAGTGAAAATTTGAAGTGATGGCATTTCTTGAATCAATTTAGAGGATGGCTATAGGAATAACTACAAGTCAAAACAACAAATTTAAATTTCTGTACTGTGACTTCAAAGAAAATGGGAGGATAGTCAAGATTTATAAATGGACACAATGGAAACTCAGGGAAAGAAAAATAAATGTGCATAACTAATGAATCTTGTGTGTGTGGTATAAAGGTATAGAAGGGATAGTTTTTATTTGAAGACAAGAATGCAAGGCCTTGAGGAGTGAGAGGATATCTTACAGAGTAAGGGAATGGGGCCTTAGCCGGTTTGACTCCGTGGATAGAGCATCAGTCTACGGACCGAAGGGTCCCAGGTTCGATTCCGATCAAGGGCCCATACCTCGGTTGCCCAGGCCTGGGCCCTGATCAGGGCCCGTGCAGGAGGCAACCAATTGATGTGTTTCTCTCACATCGATGCTTCTTTCTGTCTTTCCTTTTCTCTTCCACTCTCTCTAAAAATCAATGAAAAAACATCCTCGGGTGAGGATTAACAAAACAAAACAAACAAGTAATGGTGTGGGGAAGGAATCCTGTAAAGTCAGATCGACAGTGATAGGAAAAAGCTCACCCATGGCACTGCTGCATGACCGTGCCATTGACAGTATGTTCTGTGTGGGCCAATGTCTGGAGAATTGACCGGGGAATTTAAAAGACAGCATATTGTTTTGCTACTTTCAAAGGGTTTATGGGGAGAAAGAAAAGGTGAATGCAACAAATATTAACATTGATGAAGTTGGTGAAGTATGTATATTCATTTTACTATTCTTTCATTTATTTAGTAGGATTAGAAATTTTCAAAGTAAAAAGTTGAGCGAAGACAAGACAGTTTTTATAAATTAAAAATTTACATTCACAAATTATAAAAATTATAATTTTTAGGGAGAACAGATTTGAAAGGTTTAACCACCTAAAATAAATAGCGAATTTGTAATAGTGAAGGTTTGTGTAAAACAAATGAACCAAAGGAATTTTGAGCAAGGAGAGTAGGGTTTGAATGTGAGGGAATGGAATAATACTATTGAATAATGGGAGGTCTGGTGACAAATTTCTAAAAGTTCCTTTAGTATAAATGTAGGGAAATGAGATTATTATTCCCTTATTTTAATAGTAAGAAACCTAATTTAATTATGGTATAATTTCCACGGAGCTCAATATTAGCCAAGTGTCTGCCCTTACAATCTAGTTAGCACATGGGTGGGGAACGTGTGGCCCTCGGGCCTATGAAATCCTTTGGTCCGGCCCTGCCAAGGCATTAGAGGTGAGTTAATTAAATGTTTGACCAAACATAGCAGGCTAATTTTTTAAAATATATTTTTATTGGTTTCAGAAAGGAAGGGAAAGGGAGAGAGAGAGATAGAAACATCAATGATGAGAGAGAATCATCATTGGCTGCCTTCTGCACATCCCCTACTGGGGATCGAGCCCAGAATCTGGGCATGTGCCCTTCACTGGAATTGAATCTGAGACCCTTCAGTCTGCAGGCCAACATTCTATCCACTGAGCCAAACTGGCTAAGGCAATCAGGCTAATTTTTAACCAGTTAACTGCCACATGTCCAAAACGGAAACCATCCCTACAAGCCATGATATTTTGAATTTAATTGCGTCTATAGACACTTACGGTGTACAAAGGGTTAAGTTGATGCTTTTGTATGGCCCGAGAATCTATACTAATAAAAGGGTAGCATGCTAATTAGACCGGATAGACCAGACGTCTTCCGGACATCCTTTTGGACAAAGCCACGGTGGCGGGGACCGAGACAGAGATGGTTAGGGGCAATCAGGCCAGTAGGGGGAGAGCAGTTAGGGGTGATCAGGCCGGCAGGGGAGCAGTTAGAGGCATCAGGCAGGCAGGCAGAGGCTGTTAGGGGCAATCAGGCAGGCAGGCAGAGTGGTTAGGGGTGATCAGGCAGGCAGGCGAGCGGTTAGGAGCCAGTGGTCCCGGATTACGAGAGGGATGTCCGACTGCCAGTTTAGGCCCGATCCCACAGCGGTCCCGGATTGGAGAGGGTGCAGGCTGGGCTGAGGACCCCCCCCCCCCCCCCCCGCATGAATTTCGTGCACTGGGCCTCTAGTGGTGTTATAAATATCCAAATGGCCTTTGGCAGAAAAAAGACTCCCCACTCCTGTGTTAGGAGATCCGAATATTCTCAACTAAATGTAATACAAGGCAGTATATAACTACCAAAAAAGTGCACTGGGAAAGTGATGAGGAAAAGTCGATTGTGACTGGCAGATCCTGTTTAATTCTTCCAGCAGCCCTGTGAAGTCATTTGTTAGACAAAGGATCAGAATAAATAATTCCCAGAAAATAAAACACATATAGAAAGTAAATGTGAGAAAATGTTCAGCATTTCTGCTAATCAAAGAAATGTAAGCTGTAACAATCTTGATGTTAATTTTTACTTACAAAATTAGCAAAGGCTTTAAAAAACGAACAAGCTGATGAAACAGGTGCACAAAAAATTATTGGTGGGAATATTGATAACAATATTAATATTGACAATGTAATATTAATGGGCATTACTTAAGCAACAAAACATTTAAAGGTAGACATATTTTTGTACCTGAGCCATTTATGAGTCTGACTTGTAAGATTTTTGGTTTAAATATGTACCCTTTAATCTTGTGTAGAGAACTTTCTTTAATATTAGTTGAAACTCTACTTCACCTCATATCAGTCCTGAAAGTTTTGTTTTACTCTGAGCAATATTTCCTATGCATTACATTTCTCTCTTTGTTCAGGAAGATAATAGAAACAACTAGGTTTATTTACGTTGCTTTAATTTCTGGGAAACAGATTTTTTTGAGTTAGAATAATTTTCATATTTGCTTTATAAGACTGTAAGTACATACTTAACTTAAAGTAAACCTATTTTAGCTTATTAACTTATGCATGTGATTATACAAAATACTATTTTTTTGCTTCAGATGGCAAGATTATTTTATCATAAACCCCAGTTTGCCATTTTGGACGAATGCACCAGCGCAGTGAGTGTGGACGTGGAAGGCTACATCTACAATCACTGTCGAGAGGTAAGTGGACAGGTTTGCAGTGTGAGGGTCCACGTCCTCCTTCCTGCTTTACTCTGTGTCCAACCAAATAGCTACCCAAAGAGAAGATTCTAAATTATTAAGTAACAAAATTACTATCAAAGGAAGATATCTCGCTTTAGCAAGGACTTTAAGGTGATTATAGATATAAGAAAAAGTAAATGAATTCTGTATATAATTCTCTTTAGCCACATCTTAGATATGAAACAAAAATATATATTTAAACTTATTTTTCTTTTACCTTATTCCCTATATTAAGAGTTAATAAACTGGTATATTTTTAATTTGTTCCATGAACTTTACCTAAATATGATTTGTGTGTGTGTGTTTTTGATTGTTTTTTTTTTTAACCAAGAAAATGCAACAGTAATCATTTGGCAACTTTAATTTATTCATTTTTTCCCCTCTGGCCTAGGCAGTATTTTACCAAAGCTTCTTTTAGTAGCCTTTTCTGGGGCTATCTACATTGGTTCCGTTCTATTCAGTAGTCTCAGTTGTTTTTTTCCTGTGAGAGATTATCACTAACATTTATACAAAATTTGGAACAAAATCCAAAAAGAATTTACATAAATAAATGAAATACAGAGTCTTTTAACATTTTGTAGCTGTTTCTTAGGAGTTTATAATAAATATAAAAGGTCATGTTGCACAGGAAGTATGAATTCCTGCTACTCCCAGTGTGGTCATGGTTCGGCGTCAACATCACCTGAGAGCCTGTTAGAAATGCACATATATAATATGCTTTTGAAAAATAGATAATGTATATAAAAAAGCATATATATAATATGCTCATTTTGTCCTACAGTTCCTAACCAATTTGAGAATCCTTCCATAGGGAGCTAAACTTAAGACATTTAAAGTTTTAAGTGATATTACTTTACATTATCACTTCATACAGCAGACGTGTAAATACAACATTGGGCACTTTAATCTCATGATAGAAGTGATCCAGAATATACTTACTGCTGATTTTAAAAAAAAATTATCACATGACAATAAGATTTAGAACTCATGATGGAAAGTTCCTGGATGCAAACAATGATGTAGAACAGGATTTCTCAGTCTCAGCCCTATTGACATTTTGGGCTGGATAATTTCTTAGTTGTGGGATGCACCGTAGGCTGTTTGGCGGTGTCTTTTCCCTCTGCCTGGTAAATGTCAGAGACGCTCAGTTGTGACAGTCCGAAGTGTTTATGGGCATTGCCAAATGTCCTCTAAGAGACAAAATCACACGCATACACCACCACCTAGTTGAGAACCACTGATCAAAGCAATTAGTTAAATTAGTCTTGTTTTTTTTTTTAAAATATGAAGTTCAGATATGTGGAAGCTTATTTGCAGTCTAAATCCAGTAAGTTTTTTAAAACCAAAAGATTTTTCATTATTTTCTGGCAAGCTCACTGGGTAGCCAAACCTGGTCTGAACTAACAAGAGGTATTTAAACTCCTTTAACTATCTCCCTGTCAGTGTCTACACGTGTTGCAATAGAAATATTTATGTGTTTAATTATAGAATTTGTCCCAGGACCCTCTGGGGGTGGTAAATACTGCATTTCAAAAATCTGAATTCTAAGACAAATTCCAAAACAGGGTTTTCCAGAAAGAATGATGTCTCTGTTTAAAAAGCAAATTGATCTTGACCTTTTGCTATTTCTATCATTCTTATACTTTTTTCATGTATTTTTCACAATAAATAGAAAATGTGCTAGGATATATATTTTTCTGCCCCAAACAAAATAATACATAATGCTGTTAGTTTAGGTTTTTTTTTTCCCCCCCGTAAAGAACTTCACTGATATCTGTTCATTTTTATTGTGTGGTTGATGGCCTATGCTTTGTACTACCTTGAACATTTGACATCAATTGTAATTTTTTTTCTCTTTGACATTGATTTTTTAACTATAGCTACTGAAGACCATCATCTTAATATCTTAAACCAGCGGTCGCCAACCGGTGGTCCACGGACCACTGATGGTCTGTGAGGTCCAAAAGGTTGGCAACCGCTGTCTTAAGCTATATAGAGTGGTTTAAATTGTAATCTATGTTATTGCTATAAACATAAGTCATTTTCTTTGTAATAGGTTGGCATCACCCTCTTCACTGTGTCTCATAGGAAGTCTCTTTGGAAACACCATGAGGTTTGTATTTCTTACATTTTCTTTCTTTTTCTTTTTATCCTCACCCGAAGATATTCTTTCCACTGATTTTTTAGAGGAAGTGGAAGTGAGGGTGGGGGAGAGAGAGAGATAGAGACAGAGACAGAGAGAGAGAAACATCAATGTGAGAGAGACACATCAATTTTTTGTTTTCCCCATGCATCCCGACCAGGACCTGGGATCAAATTTGCAACCCAGGTACGTGCCCTTGACCGGAAATCAAGCCCACAATCTTATGGTGCATGGACCAGTGCTCTAACCATTGGGCAACACGGGTCAGGGTGGTTTGAGATTTATTTGAGTATATTTCCTTATATACATATACCTTAAGGGAAAAAGTTGATTCTGTTTCAGTCTTATAAAATGAAAGAGGATTTCCTTAAATATTATTATAATTGTCAGTTTTGAAAGTTACAATATATGTAAACAATCCCTTGTTATATACAATGAATATTAGAGAACCAGTTAGTGGTTCTCCAGTTTTAGCTATCACTATTATATAATAACTGACTAAAATTTGCATAATTTTATCACAGCTGTGGCCAAGTAAACTTTTTCTTACCATCCAGTATTAACAGAAGGGGAAAGAGTCTTCAAAAGGATTAGATCCCCAAAAGTCTAGGGACACTTTTAGTGGAGATCAGGATGACAAGGAAACTGAGTGTTGTCAGCTATGTGCATCATTGCACTGTGATAAAGTAGAATTCATTAGGTAGTCACCACAATTTGCAAAGATATTCTAGTGAGGTTTACACTGTGCAGATATCTTATTCTTGCCATTCCACTAGTGCCACTCTCAAGATGGCAGGCAGTTCTTTTCAACTCTTAGTATAAAATGATCAAACCCTAAAAATAAACCCAGTTTAATTCATTTTATTATTCTTTAATATATGTTTTTATTGATTTCACAGAGAGGAAGGGAGAGGAAGAGAGAGATTCAGAGTACTATCTTTACCTGCAAGAACCTATAGTTTAGATCAGCGGTCGCCAACTGGTGGTCTGCGGACCACTGGTGGTCCATGAGCTCCGAAAGGTTGGGAACCGCTAGTTTAGATGACAGTGTACAAATGATAAAATGAGCATGGGACTGAAGTCAGAAAACCTGGGTTCAGACACCACTGTTTCTGGCATCAATTGCTTTCTTTGTGTAATAAAGTTATTGATCCTTATCTGCCTGTCTCATAGATTACCTTGAGGATCTAAGAAACAGCCTATATGAAAGTATTTCATAAGGTGTTGTGAAATTCCATATAGCTGTGTGACTTTTAAAGATAGTTTTGCCCTGACTGGTGTATCTCAGTAGTTGGAGCATTGGCCCTGGCACCGAAGGTCCCCGGGTTCAATTCCCTGTCAAGGGCATGTACCTGGGTTACAGGTTCGATCCTTTGCCCAGGTCGGTTTGTGCAGGAGGTAACCTATCAAAATGTCTCTCTCACATCAATGTTTTTCTCTCTTCTTTTCTCTTCCCCTCTCCCTTTAAAAAGCAATGGGGAAAAATACCCTCAGGTGAGGATTAACAACAACAAAAGGTAGTTTTTATCTTAGGGCATTATAATTTGTCCATATTTTCATGAATTGAATTAGATTGAATAACTAGAAATCAAAGCAGTTTAACATATATCCAAGCCTTTGTGTTTTCTTTTTTTATTTTCATCTGAGCATATGTTTATTGACGTTAGAGAGAGAGGACAGGGGTAGGGTGGGGGAGGGAGAGAGAGAAATGTCAATTGGTTGGCTCTCATATGTGCTCTGACTGGGGATTGGATCCACAACCTAGGTATGTGCCCTGACCGATAATCAAACCCACAACCTTTTGGTGTATGGGATGATGTTCCAATCAAATGAGCCACCCAGCCAGGGCAAGCCTTTGTGTTTTCTTAGAAGTTCATAAACTTAACAGGACAGTGAGAAGTCTTGGGTTTTACCTCTCCTTGTCTTCTGGAGATATGTATAGATGAGTAGGAAAATAATCATCAGGCCAGGTACTGGCCCGATGACAGGAAGTATAGCAAAGTTAGAGCCAGAATAGCTAAGAAATAAGTATAGAAAACAGGAAAACAGAAGTCTTTTCTGTCAATAAAAAGCCACTAAACAGAAGGTTTTATTAACCACTAGAGGCCTGGTGCACGAAATTCATGCACGAGGGTGGGGTCCCTCAGCCTGGACTGTACCCTCTCCAATCCGGGACCCCTCAGGGGATGTTCGACTGCTGGGATCGGGCCCCAACCAGCAGTCGGACATCCCTTTCTCAATCCGGGACTGCTGGCTCCTAACCACTCACCTGCCAGCTGGCCTGATCCCCCTAACTGCTCTCCCCTGCCAGCCTGATCCCCCTAACTGCTCTACCCTGCTGGCCTGATCGCCCCTAACTGCCTCTGCCTCAGCCCCCACCACCATGGCTTTGTCTGGAAGGAATTCGGACGTCCAGAAGATGGCCGGTCGACCTGGTCTAATTAGCATATTACACTTTTAGTAGTATAGATAGATTATGTAGGATAGCATCGCTTAAATTGCGGGGGGGAGGGAGCCTTTTTATTCAGGAGGAGATGCTCTTGGCAGACAAAAATACATAATCCCTATATCTGGACTGATAGCCAGCCATATGCACTATATTGCCAAACCGGTCATTAAAAAATTGAACCACTTTCTTAACACCTTACACCAAACAGCTGTTGCCCTTAAAACCCCTCCTCAGCCCCCACCTTAGGTTCTGCCTTCGCAGTTCACCCAGATTAGGTTCTGATTGGTCGGTTTCTATGCCAGTCAGTGTCAAAAGCTCCACCTCCTAGGCAGCCATTGGCTCCTGGCACTTCACCCAGATTTGGTTCTGATTGGTCAATTTCTATGCCAGTCAGTGTCAAAAGCTCTGCCTCCTAGGCAGCCACTGGCTCCTGGCACTTCACCCAGATTTGGTTCTGATTGGTCAGTTTCTATGTCAGTTGGCATCTACGGGCATATCAATGGGCCTGATCAGAGAGGCGGGGCTGATCAGCAGCCCCAGCAGAGGCCTGAGAGAAAGAGAGGCACGGCTGCTGGCCAGGCCCCAAGAGAAAGAGAGAGGCAAGTGCTGATCAACAACTGCCACGGAGGCTGTGGCTCAGACCCTGCTTCTCTCTCCTGGCCTCTCTCTGGCCCTGATCCACAGCCCCCTTTGCAGTCAGTGCTGGGTCGGGGCGCCATGGCAACCCAGTACTGACTTCCAGTCAGTTGAGCCTTCGGTCATTTCGGATGTTACGGACCCTGGCTCTTCATATATATAGATTGTCCTGAGTGTCTTCGTTGGATGGGAGATAGAGGGATAGCTCTTTTCTTCCTCTGGCAAATAAAAATAAACAGAAAGCCTTTAGAGGTTCCAAGCTGACCTAGGAAACATTATTCTGGAAGCATGAAAGGCTGCTGGATTGAACAGACTTGCACTTGTTGCAATTTGACCTATGGTAGCTCAGGCCCTTGGTTGTAGAAAAATTCTAATTTGTGGGATGCTTATAGATTTGGTTTCTTTAAATAGTGAGGAGGTCTAGTTTAATTACAAGCAGAGTTATATTGTTGCTATTTTTTAAAAGAATAGACTTCTTTATGTAGTCTTACCTTGAGAACTGTATGCATTTCTGTGTATCAACTTTTAAGAATTTAAGTTTAGTTGCTTAAAATAATCATTTCTAATCATTTATTTGTATAATTATGTCTACATAAATTCTTGACAAGAAGGAAATTCTCTTAGTTATTGATTTCCCCCCTTCTTTCCCACAGTATTACCTGCATATGGATGGCAGAGGCAATTATGAATTTAAACAGATAACAGAAGATACAGTTGAGTTTGGCTCTTAGAATCCAGAGAACTGTACCTGCTTCAATGAAATAATTACAGAACACACTTAGAAATGCAAAGTACATTGTAAAATAAAGTTGAGCTTTTTTAAAACCAAGCAGCAAACTAACTAAATATAAAATAATCGAGAACAAGTTGTTAAACCTTTAATATTATGTAGGATATTGCTAATTGTGTATATGTTGGTTTAATTATTAATATGTACTAAGAATGACCTTATTCTTGTGGTTGAAAAACTGCCTAAATTAACTTGGGCTTAAATCAGTGTCACCTGATTCACCTGGGGATATAAGTCATTGAAAGTCAGCTAATTTGACTCATGGCTTTGACTTTTCCTTCAATGAAGAACCCTGTTTAAAACTGGTGTCATCACATGTCCTGTTATAACAAGATAGTTTTGAGTTTAATTTTCTTGTGCCCCTGATGGTGGGAAGCAAACAAATCATAGTGTATTATCAAAATGCACAGCATCATTGCATAAGAGCATTTATTACACAGCGGCAGGTTTCTTTAGCTGCCACAGTTATACTCATTCCTTGTATATGTCCTGGGGTACATTTGACTCCAGGAAAGCCATTTGAATTTCCTTTGGCCAAATAATAAATGTGTCCCTCTCAATCTTCAGTGTTGAATTGTTTTAAGGGTTTTTACAAAAAGTATACCCAGTCTTGCTTACAAAAGGTGGTTACTATGTTTCACACTTACTCTTCCCAATGTTTGGGATATTAAAACACAGAGTCTTTAAATGTCAAGTTCAAGGTCTTAGATGTTTAGATTTTTTAAAAGAATCACGAATTTGTGTACATTAAAGCCCATTCATTAGAAGTGTGGTGGTTACATGGTGTGAAACTCCAAATGAGTCATAATAATGCACTACATGAACGAACGCACTGAGTATACAACATTATCACTACCTTTGATTGTGATTTTATGTTTAAAAAATGTTATAAAAATATTATGCACATGGGTGAATTATGTTCCCTAGGTAGTGTTTTATCTCCATGAATTTTTCATAGCTTTTTAATATTTGGGTTATTATGTTGAACTATCCTAAGAGAAATCAGTTTCACCTTACCAGACCACCATTAATGACCGCATCTATTATTTGCACAGGGAGAACTGAAACTGAATATTATAAATAAGCTAGATATGAAATCAGTCTTATCAAATGGGGGTTCAGAAAGGGACATTCTTTATTCTTGTTTCTGCATAGCTGGTTTTGTTTTGTTGCAGAATTAATTGTAAGAATTATCATCTACTAAAGTAAAACTTTTTACTGATTCCATAATATATAACATTCAGTTTTTACCACTCTTTAACAAACTTGTATACTTAATTTCTGTTCAGTTTTTTTTTTAATCAGATATTCTATACACCCTTTGCTTGTTCTTTTTATTCTGGTATCTAAATAATGGGTAGTTCATACAGCCTTGACTTGAAAAACACAAAAATAAATTAACATTCAGAAAGCCTTTTTTGCACCCAATGTCTCTTTTTTTGAAAAGTTGTGTCAAATGTGGTTTTAATGAAATGAATTTGTCTTTTAGAAAAGCCAGTTAAAACCTTTAGTGTACCTGACAGATGCTACCAAATAGCCAGGAGACCTTAAAATATATTACTAGTCCTGGGAAAGATTTTAAGGCATTCGGGAAGTTTGAGATTTTCAGATTTCTAGATTGCCCCAAACCAATAGCTGCCTCCCAGTCCTCTCTATAGGGGATTCTTACTATTAGAATTGTTTCCTTTCTTTTTTAATTTAACAAATATTAAAGCACCTCACCAACTGGGTCATGGGAGGTGCTTCCTGGAGAGTCACAGTGCACAGTAACTGGAGGTGTTTCGATCGTTTCCCAAGTCATGGACCACAGAGCATTGTCTTCCCGTAATTCCTGTGAGCATTTTGTATAAATTGCACAGGAAGATGGAAGTTTAATCTGAAGAATAAACTAAAGAAGAAGAACTTCCATCCATGAGCAACACACTGCATATTAAGTATCATTCTGTGTTGCATACCAAACTTCTACTTTTTATATAATCAAAAATTTTTATGTAAGCAACTAAGATTGTTTGCTATGCATTAACGGAACAAATGTGCCTAGAGTTTGCGACTGCAGGGGAAGCATAAATTTACTTCTACCCTCTTAGGGTTTTTGGCTGGGCCTGAGAATTAAATTGACATAAAACAGATTAACAGGAAAAAATCATGAAAGTTTAAGTTTTATGTGAAACTGGATCCCTCATGAGGATATGAAGACCCAAAGAAGTGGCAGAACCTAAAGGCTTTTTTATACTAGGTTGAACAAAGAGAGGCAATTGTGGGAAAGTAAACAGGAGGCTAACAGAAGATAAGAATTCTTTTAATCAGGTTTGTGTGGAATTCTCTGAGGGTCAACATCCTGTCCTTGGTGTTAATGTTACTTCTGGTGCAGGAGGGCATCTTCCCTGTGGGGTTTATCTCCTGTTTTCAGGAACAAAAAGAGGAGAGTCCAAGTGCTCCTCTTTCACCTGCTGTTTTTTTTTATTTTAAGTGCCTTTAGCTCAAATAAGCCAAGGTGGCATATTTTGGGGTGGCATATTCTGCCACCCTTCACCTCCTTCCTCAATGATTAGCATTTGGCTTTAAACTGTGGAGATATAGCATCTGTCATTTTCTTAAATAATTTTTAACTTTTAAACTTAGTGTTTAAAACTGTAATTTGCCTAAAAGCAATGAATTTTCTTCTATCAGACAGACTTTAGCATCATTAATTGTAGAAAACTGTTTACACTTTTACCTACATCGGTAATTTTTCCTTTGTGAAGAATTGAAATGTTTTGACCTATAAACATATCATATGCATGTCACTTAAAAAAATATCTAATACTAAAAATTACTAAAAAGCAATCCTTTCCCACTCACCAGGGCAGCCATTCTTAACTTCTGATTGTTTTGTGGTGATTACTTTTTATTTTTAAACACTATGCTAGCTATTTCTTGATTTACCAGTTTAAACATTCCTATTACCCATATTTCTGCCTCATACCCCACATATAGTTAAGTCATTTTTAAAATTTCTTCTCTGATAATGCTCCTAGGGCAATGGAAACTAAAGAGAAAATAAACAAATAGGACTACATCAAAATAAAAAGCTTTTGCACAGCAAAGGAAACCATCAAAAAAACAACAAGAAGACCCACTACATGGGAGAACATATTTACCAATGATACCACCGATAAGGGTTTAATTTCCAACATTTACAGGGATCTCATGAAACTTAACAAAAGGAAGATAAACAATCCAATAAAAAAATGGGCAACGGACCTAGATAGACACTTTTCGAAAGAGGACATACAGAAGGCCGAAAGACATATGAAAACCTGCTCAAAGTCACTAATTATACGAGAGATGCAAATCAAAATGACAGTGCGTTACCATCTCACACCTGTCAGAATGGCTATCATCAACAAATCAACAAACAACAAGTGTTGGAGAGGATGTGGAGAAAAAGGAACCCTTCTGCACTGCTGGTGGGAATGCAGACTGGTGCAGCCACTGTGGAGAACAGTATGGAGCTACCTCAGAAGACTAAAAATGGAACTCCCATTTGACCCAGTGATCCCACTACTAGGAATATATCCCAAGAAACCAGAAACGCCAATTAGAAAGGAAAAATGCACCCCTATGTTCATAGCAGCACAATTCACCATAGCTAAGATTTGGAAACAGCCTAGGTGCCCATCAGCAGATGAGTGGATTAGAAAACTGTGGTACATATACACAATGGAATACTATGCTGCGGTAAAAAAAAAAGGAACTCTTGCCTTTTGCAACAGCATGGATGGAACTGGAGAGCATTATGCTAAGTGAAATAAGCCAGTCAGAGAAAGATAAATACCACATGATCTCACTCATTTGTGGATTATAGAGAACAACATAGACTGATGAAAAGGGACAGACCCAAAGACTGAGAAACAGCGATCAGGTTATCAATCCCCAGAAGGAAAGTAGGGGAAGGCGGGGGTAAGGGGAAGAGATCAACCGAAGGACTTGTATACATGTATATAAGCCAAACCAATGGACATGGACAACGGGGGGATGGGAGCATGAGTTTGTGTGTGGGGGGGAGGTTGGGGGTTAATGGGGGGGGGATGAGGACACATTTGTAATACCTTAACTAATAGTAAAAAAAAAAAAAAAAACTTGCAAACACTTTAAAAAAAATTATACACACACACACACACACATATATATTTATTGATTGATTTCAGAGAGGGAGGGGGATAGATAGAAACATCAGTGATGACAGCATCATTGATCGGCTGCCTCCTGCATGCCCCACATTGGGGATCAAGCCCGCAACCCAGTCATGAGCCCTGACCAGGAATCGAACTGTGACCTCCTGGTTCATAGGTCGACACTCAACTACTGAGCCGTGCTGGCTGGACAAAATTTGCAAACGCTTCATTGTACTACTAGAGGTCCGGTGCACGAAATTCATGCACGGTAGGGTCCCTAGACCTGGCCAGTGATCAGGGCCAATTGGTGGGGTGACTGGGGGGCCCCCACTGGCACTTGCCTTGGCTAGCCTGGCACAGTCTGCTCACTGGCTCCGCCCCCTGCCGCCACCGCTGGTAGGGGCCTGTGTGCTGGGGGCAGCTCCTGTGTTGGGTGCCCCCTGGTGGTCAGTGCATGTCATAGCATCTGGCCGTTCTGCCATTAGTCAATTTGCATATTGGTTTTATTATATAGGATAACACATATGCAGAAAAGCCCATAAACCTTAAGCTCAATAAGTTTTTAGAAAGTGCACATTCTCATTACCACCCCCCAAATCAAGAAATCACTGTCTCACCTCAAAGTCCTCCCTCTGATCATTTTTCAGTTATTAGCTCCTAAAAGCCATTCTGACTTTTATCACATGAATTAGTTTGCCTATTTTTGAACTCCATGTGTACTGCACACCCTTTTGTGTATGGCTTCTTACCCTTGACTGACCCTCAACTTTCTGAGACTGATCCATGGTAGATGTGGCAAGAGTTCCTTCACTTTTATTGCTCCATCATATGATAGTCCGTACGGGATTCATCTTACCAATGATGGGCATTGGGTTTTCTGTTTGGAGCAATGACGAATAGTCCATATAAACGTTTTTATGCATGTCTTTGGTGCACACATGCATTTTTGAAATGGAACATGTTCAGCTTTGTTATGTACTGCCCAATTGTTCTCCAAAGTAGTACTGTTTCTATACTCTACTGTAAATGTATGAGAATTCTAGTCTTCCTAGTCCTTGCCAATGCTTGGTATTGTGAGTGGGTTTATTTTATTTTTACTTATGTATTTTTAGCTATCAATAGTATGTTATTGGATTCATTTTGCATTTCCCTGATCAGTAATGAGCTTGAACTCATTTCATGTTTATTGGTCATTTGTATATCCTCTTTTAAAAAGGTTGGGAAACGAAGGAGAAAAACAAATGGGACTACATCAAAGTAAAAAAAACTGTTGCACAGCAAAAGAAACCATCAACAAAATGAAAAGGGAGCCCACTGTATGGGAGAACATATTTGCCAATGATACATCTGATAAAGGGTTAGTTTCCAAAATATATGAGGAACTCCTACAACTTAACAGAAGGAAGACAATCCAGTTAAAAAATGTACAAAGGACCTAAATAGACACTTCTCCAAAGTGGACATGCAGATGGCCAAGAGACATGAAACAATGCTGAAAGTCACTGATCATCAGAGAGATGCCAATTAAAATGACAATGAGGTATCTCCTCACACCTATCAGAATGGCTACCAAAAAAAAAGGACCAGTGCTGGCGATTATGTGGAGAAAAGGGCACCCTAGTACACTACTAGTGTGAATACAGACTGGTGAAGCCATTATGGAAAAGAGTGGAGTGTCCTCAAAAAATTAAATATGGAACTGCCATGTGACCCAGTCAGTGATCCCACTTCTAGGAATATATCCTAAGAAACCCAAAATACCAATTAGAAAGAATGTATGCACCCCTATGTTCATAGCAGCGCAATTTACAATAGTTAAGATCTGGAAACAACCCAAGTGCCCATCAGTAGATGAGTAGATAAAAAAAGCTATGGTACATTTACACCATGGAATACTATGCAGCAGTAAAAAGAAGAATCTCACCCTTTGAGACAGCATGGAAGGACCTGGAGAGTATTATGCTAAGTGAAATAAGCCAGTCAGAGAAAGACAAGTATCACATGATCTGGCATGTGGAATCTAATGAATAAAATAAACTTGAAGAAAATAGATCCAGAGGCATAGAAACATGGAACAGACTGTGAAATCTCAGAGGGAGGGCAGGAGTGGGTGGGAAGAGATCAAACAAAGAGCTTGTATGCATATATGCATAACCCATGGACACAAACAATAGGATGGTGAAGGCCTGGGGCAGGGGGCAGGGTGGGCTAGAAGGGCTCAATGGGGGCAAAAGGACAGAACTAAGGAGATAGTGATGTGGGACACTACCCATTAGGGGAATAGGGCAAGGGGACTCCCAGGGGGAAAGGAGATATCCAAGGGGCTGGTGTCCAGGGAATGTTGCTCAGCAGTAATTGTTCTGAAGGGCAGCTGTGGTTGTCTACTGTTAGCAGATGTTAGAATCAGTGTTGTGGGGCATGTAAAGCAGGTGGGCTCTGATTGGCTAAAAATAACGCTTTGCCCTTACTGGTTTGGCTCAGTGGATAGAGAGGCGGCCTGCGGACTGAAGGATCCCGGGTTCGATTCTGGTCAAGGGCATGTACCTTGGTTGTGGGCACATCCCCAGTTGGAGGTGTGCAGGAGGCAGCTGATCGATGTTTCTCTCTCATCGATGTTTCTAACTCTCTATCCCTCCCCCTTCCTCTCTGTAAAAAAATCAATAAAATATATTTAAAAAAATAAAAATAAAGCTTTTTTGGACTATAAAGCTGTTGGGTTTGTGAGGATTTGGGTTTGGCACTGGCAAGCTTTGGGCTAATGGTCCTAGCCCACTGAAGAAGTCAACACCATGAGGATCATTATAGGCTAATACAGAGGGAGCATCTCTGGGCCATCGTTGGCTTAGTTCTGCGACCAGTAGAATGCAGCATAAGTTCTAGTTAAATCATTTTAAATGAACAATCAATGTTTGCTTTGTGATGAATGTGCAGTAGTCCCCCCTTATCCCATTTCGCTTTTTACAGTTTCAGTTATCACTGTCAGCTGCAGTCCAAAATAGTAAATGGAACATTCCAGAAATAATTCATAAGTATTAAATTGTGTCATTCTAAGTAGTGTGGTAAAATTCTGCACCATCCTGCTCCATCCCACCCAGGACTGAATCATCCCTTTGTCAGGCATCTTCACCCACTAAACTCTACCCAACCGTTAGTCAATTAGTAGCCATCTCAGTTATCAGGTCGATGGTGGGGGTATTCAAGTAGCCCTTATTTTACTTGATAATGGCCCCAAAGTGCAAGAGTAGTGACGCTGGCAATTCAGATATACCAAAAAGCCATCAAGTCCTTCCTTTAAGGAAGGATGTTTAGGTATGCATGTTTAGGAAAACATATAGCATATATTGCATATGATATGTTGCTATCCGTGGTTTTAGGCATCCCCGGAGGAATCCTGGAAGGTATCCCTTGGGGATAAGGGGGAAGGGGGGGACTGTAAATAGTATTTTTCACTGCACAGCCAAGTAGAGAAGTGTGAATTCTTTTTAAAAATATTTTTATTGATTTCTGAGGGAGAGAGAGAGAGAGAGAGAGAGAGAGAGAGAGAGAGAGAGAGAAACATCAGTGATGAGAGAGAATCACTGATCAGCTGACTCCTGCATGCTCCACACTGGGGATTGAGCCCATAACCCAGGTATGTGCCCTGACTGGGAATTGAACTGGACCTCCTAGTTCATAGGTCGATGCTCAACCACTGAGCCACGCTGGCCAGGCAAGAAGTGTGAATTTTTACTATCTTTTCCCTTTAGTCTCAGATTGCCTTCCTTTTTTTTCTCTCTCTCAACTTTGCTCTATCTGCCATAACTCTCTCTCTCTTTTTTAAAATATATTTTATTGATTTTTTACAGAGAGGAAGGGAGAGAGATAGAGAGCCAGAAACATCGATGAGAGAGAAACATCGATCAGCTGCCTCCCGCACATCTCCCACTGGGGATGTGCCTGCAACCCAGGTACATGCCCTTGACCGGAATCGAATCTGGGACCTTTCAGTCCGCAGGCTGACGCTCCATCCACTGAGCCAAACCGGTCTCGGCTGCCATAAATCTCTTAACAGATAATAGTCCTTAATTATTTTCAGTTGTGCCATCACATCTATGTCCTTTTCTTCCCAGAGATGTTCTTCCCGGTCTTCTGTCCCCCTCCTCCACCCAGGCTTTGTAGGTGAGCTGTCAGTCTGACACTGAGCTCTCTTGTGTTGGACCCCATGTCTTCCTCTGCTGGGTTTACATCTTTATGCACTGGAACATGTCCTATGGAGCTTCCTGGGAAAGGGGACATGGCAGGGAAACTCTTTGAAGTCTTGTATGTCTGAAAATATCCTTATTCTGTTATGCCTGGTGGGGAGTTCAGCTGGAATGCTGAATTTAACCTGAAGATCATTTTCCCTTAAAAATTTTTATAGTTTCCTCTTCTATTTGTTTTCTTATATCCAGTTTGTTGTTGAAAAGTTCAGTGTTCTGATGCCTGTTCCTATGCACGTGCCTATGACTCTCCTGTCTAGAGTATCTCCTTTGCTGTATCTGGCAGGTCCTTAATCTCCAAGAAGGCAGATCAACTTTCTTCCTCCCTTTCCTCCTCCGAACAGAATATGGCTCCCTTTTCAACGTGGACACATTTATATGTCTTTGTCCACTAGTTACTGAAATCTCTAGTCCATTAATTTACTCGCTCCTTTTCTCTTTGTTGCTATGGATTGAAACCTTTGCAGTTTACCTAGTATCATGTTAGTGGGGTCTTGGGAAGGAGAGAAGAAACATGTTCATCTTTAACTGGAAGTCCATATAGACTTTTTGAAGTCTATATATATATATATATATATTTTTCCACATAAGATTGCATATTTTAGCATTAAAGAGGATAATGTATTTAAGAAAACTCAAAATGAAGAATTGAGTCATGATTCTGAGATATTCGTTAGAACATCGATTTCATGGTGATTTTGTAAAGTAGACTCACAAAGTTACTTAGAGCTCTCTGTTGACTCAGGTAAAGCTTCTCTTGCTAGTTCTTAGAGTGGAAAGGGAAGCTCAGTAATCTGGTCATCCTGTTTCTCTGAAAATGCTTTTAAAAAATTAACAATCAACCCAAATAAAAATATAGATATTGCCCATATTTTAAACGCTGTCTTTTCTTTAAAAAGGTAAATTAATTGGCCAAATTCTTCTTTTAGCCAAAGACATTTTGCCAAATAGTTTTCAGTTTTGGATGCTTGAGGCAACACAAAATGCCAAACTTTGCCAAACACACATATTTTTGGCATTATTGTATGCCCAAGACATGATTTTAATGACGCAAGCATTCCTGCTTCCTGAACACTTCCTGTACTCTCTCCTCTTTGTTCCCCCCTCTGCTCAATTAACTCTGTATCCTTTAGTTGGCATTTTAGATACCCTTTCCAAGTCCAAGCTAGATGGCCCTACGTGAGTCCGCCCAAACACCCTATACTATCTATGTCATAATATTTATCTCCTATTATCATTACTTGTTTGTCATTTTATTCTATAAATGCATGAGCTCAAATAGAGAGCTGGGATTATGCCTCTTGTATTTTAATCAAATCCACAATGCCTGGCACATAGCACTTGCTAAGTATTAGGACAAATGAATGAATAAGTGAGTGAATCCAAATGCATAAGCATTGTTCTTACTAAGGAATTTATGATCTAGTAAAGGGGCCACGGCAGGTAAAGAACTCTTCTGCACAATGTTAAGGACCTTAAGCAGGACTTGTGAGCGTGCAGTGATGAGGCAGGGAGAGGACACTGGGAATCCGAGAGAGGAAGGCTCCTAGGTGAGGTCTGGGAGGCAGGATGAACAATCTGGAAGGATGGGGAGGTAGAAACAGCACACATGACTCAGTGGAATTGAGGCATCAAAGCTTTTGGTCTTTACAAAGCTGTGGATTGAGGCAGAGGTTGTCAAATAATTGTCTTTGGGAAATGTGTAGTATTTGCAAAAGGACCAGGCTCTCTTTTACCTTTGTCGTGGATTATTAACCGGCTGATAGTTCAATCTAATAAAAAGCATCTTCTCACCAAGGCCGTGCAGTTCTATCCATCGGTGTCTGTGTTCCCTCTCCACCCCCGCCCCCCGCCCCACAGCCCCCCACGCTGCTTTTGTAAAGCCAGGACCAGTGGACTAAATGGTTGGGGAAATCACAGAGAGCCAAGTGTCTCAGGTCTCCGTGAGCACACACATCAGCTGGCCAGTGCGATTCTGCTCCAGAGGTCTTGGTGCGGCCTGAGAATTTCCCTCTCTAACTAGCTCGCATCATGCTAAGCCCCCAGACCACACTTTTTAAGGAGCAGGATCTGGGGTGGGAGTTCTAGCTGGGGACTTAGGAGACCTTCACAGGCGGCCTTGCAGCAACTTGGAGAAGGTTCTCTGGTTCAGTGATTCCAGGCTAAGCATTCTGGTCAAGTTGTCGATCCTCCACAGGAACTGAAGATGGCGCCACAGTGTTAGTTATAAAGGACACTCCCAGTCTCAAATGTTAATATGCAAAGAAAAGAAAAGCATTTTCCTGCCCCTCTGACTGTTACATTTCTTATTCTCTGGCCTGATATATGCTCAAAGAAAACGTGTTACTTTGCAGATGAAGCATAGTTATTTGGTGGTCTTTGAAAATACGGCTGAAAAAAGTTTATGTCAAGAAACTTTTTAAAAGCTTTTTTAGAACCCTGTTTTGTTTTATTAAAGAACTTTACATTTTATTTAATTTCTTTTTAAATTTATTTTTAAATTACAGTTTACATTCAATATTACTTTGTATTAGTTTCAGGCATACAGCACAGTAGTTAGACAATCATACTTTACAAAGTGATCACCCCAATATTTCCAGTACCCACCGGGCATCAGACATAGTTATTACAATACTATTGGCTATATTCCCTATGCTGTACTTCACATCCCCGTGACTATTTTGTAGCTGCCAATATGTACTTCTTAATCCCTTCACCTTTTTCACCCTGTCCCCCAAAACTCCTCCCTCTGGTCTGTATCTATGGGTCTGTTTTAATTTTATTTGTTCATTTATTTTGTTCTTTAGATTTCACAGATAAGTGAAATCATATGGTATTTGTCTTTCTCTGCCAGACTTCTTTCACTTAGCATAATACCCTCTAGGTCCATTCATGTTGTTGTAAATGGTAAGATTTCATTTTTTTCTTAATGGCAGAGTAATATTCCAATAGTACAGAGGGTTTTCAAAAAGTTAAAAATGGAACTGCCTTATAACCCAGCATTCCACTTTTGGGTCTCTATTCGAAAGACCCAAACACTAATTCAAAAGAATATATGCATACCTATGTTCACTGCAGTGCTATTTACAATAGCCAAGATATGGAAGCAACCTAAATGCCCATCAATAGATAATTGAATAAAAAAATTGTGATACATATATGCAATGGAATTTTAGAATCCTATTTTAAAGTTTATTAAATTTTGTATATTCAAGATGAAACACAACTTCTCAGTTTAAAAATTCTTAAATTATATTTTTTTATTGTCCCTAGGGAATGTATGGGTGTGTGTGTGTGTGTGTGTGTGTGTGTGTGTGTGTGTATGGCTAATATGCTAAGTGTCCAACTGTCCTGGTCACTATGACATGCACTGACCACCAGGGGGCAGATGCTCAATGCAGGAGCTGCTGTGACGTGCACTGGCCATTTACAGAGAAATGGCACCGCGGACCTGGTGCTGACAAAGCAACACTCGGCTTCCCCCAAGTGGGACACAGGCCCCATCACCACCCTGGAGCAACACCCCACCAAATCGCAGCTGATGCTGCTGAGACCCCGTGGCACAAAATGCAGCCCAGCCCAGCCCAGCCCAGAAATGGTGGCTGTGGGCGCCGGGTAATGACGTTGCATAGCAACACCTGGCTTCCTCTCCCTAGCGACCAGCCTCCTTGGAGTTTCTTCAGCCCAGGAACACGACTTGCTTCATAGCCAAGTGCAAACATTTTATACTTTAATCAAATGTCTGTGAAGCATTTTCCCGTGCCTCATCTCATTTGATCTTCACAGAAGTCCTGGAGTAGGTAGATAGAAGACTTGGTAGAATCCTATTTTCTTTTAACTAGCCGGAAAACAGAGACTTAGAAAGTTTAGAAACTTGACCCGACTGAAAAGAAGTAAGAAATGGTGGACCTTGAAAATGATTTCAGGTTTTCTCACTGCGCAGAATATAGTCAAACACTGCTCCAGTTAAATATTTTACCTTTTGTTCTCCCTGGATGATCTCCAATAATAATCTGCTTCGTGTTGATATTTACCGCTGTGTTGCTGACAATTACCTGAAAGAGAAGAAGTTTAGCTAAATCAGAAAGCAGGTCTAATTAGGCAAGTTTTATATATATATATATATATATATATATATATATATATATATATATATATGTATATATATATATATATATATATATATATATGGCTAAGTTGACTCCCACATGTGCGATACATATAAAGCTCTCATTGGCGCCAATCGCACGCATGTGTTTCCATCTGTCATTGTTGATCGTGAATTTGATTGACACTTCTATTATAAAGGGTGAGTAGCAATATTAAAATATTTCTTCTAATTTCCTTTCAATGTGCACAAACGAACTCAAGCACCGGCCCACTAGTTATTTATAATTGTTCATTATTGAGGCTAAAAGGAATTGAAGAGCTTTAGAACAATTAGTGCACTTGACAACAGAGAAAACGGCCTTGAATTTTGCTTAAGTTCTCTTGCGTTTCTGTTCCTCACTATAGGACTAATCCTAACAGACCCTAATGTGACAAACCTCTGGGGAGTGTGCAGTCTAAGATGGAGATCTTGTCTGTGCTTTATGTATTCTGAATTTGATTTTGGCTTCACAGAAGGCTGCATCCTGACTCTCCAAGGTCTAGGAATGCCCCATTTGGGTCTATAGCTACTCCCAGCCTCTGACTGCAGTAAATAATAGATTAAGCCAGTGGTTCTCCAACTTTATTGTGCACTAGAATCACATGAAGGGCTTATCGTTAGACACAGATGGCTGATCCCCATCTTACACCACTCAAAAAAATTAACTTGAAATGGATTAAAAACTTAAATGTAAGACCTGAAACCATGAAACTCCTAAAAGGAAACATAGGAAAAAGCCCCTTGACGTGGGTCTTAGTCATGAGTTTTTGGAAAGCATACCTAAAACACAAGCAACAAGATAAAAAAGTAAGTGGAGCTACATCAAAATAATAGGCTGCTGCAGAACAAAACAAACCATCAACAAAGTGAAAAGTCAATCTATGGAATGGGAAAAAAATGTTTGCCAACCATACATCTGATAAGGGATTAACATCCAAAATATATAAAGAACTCATACAACCGAATAGCAAAAAAAAAAAAAAAAAAAAAATCCAATTAAAAATGTGCATGTGTAAAGGATCCAAATTGACATCTTTATAAAGAAGATATATGAATGGCCAACAGATTCATACACAGATGCTCAATATCACTAGTGATTATTAAATGCATATTAAAACCACAATGAGATATCATAATGCATATTAAAATCACAATGAGATATCACCTAGCACCTGTTAGAATGGCTGTTATCAAAAAGGCAAAAGAGAACAAATACTGGTGTGGATGTGGAGAAAAGGAAATCCTTGTGGTCTGTGGGTGGGTTGTAAACTGGCACAGCCACTTTGGAAAACAGCATGGCGGTTCCTCAGAAAATTTAAAATAGAACTACCATGTGATCCAGCAATCCAACCACTGGGAATATATCGAAAGGAATGGGAGCACAAACTTAGAAAACTACACACTCATGCTCATAGCAGCTTTATTTACATACCAACACACGGAAACAACCTAAGTGTCCATGGACAGATGAGTGGGTAAAGAAGATGAATGGACAAAGACCACAAGGATTTCCTTTTCCCCACATCCGCACCAGCATCTGCTATCTTCTGCCTTTTGGATAGCAGCCATTCTAACAGCACATTTTTATGTACCTGTTGGCCATTCATATATCTTCTTTATCCATTCCAAGATGAGGAATAGAAATTCTACCGTTTTCAAGAACATGGATGGACCTTGAAAGTAGTAAGTGAAATAAGTCAGACACAGAAAGACAAATACTATATGACCTCACTTATATGTGAAATCTAAAAATAAACACACACACATACACATACACACACACACCAAAAAAAGGAAGAAAAAAAAAGAAACCAGATTTGTGGTTACCACAGGTGGGAGGTGAGATTGGAAGAAGATGGTCAAAAGGTGCAAGCTGCCCAGCCTGTGTGGCTCAGTGGTTTGGTATTGACCTATGAACCAGGAGATCATGGTTCATTTCCTGGTTGGGCACATGCCCAAGTTTTGGACTCGATCCCCAGTGTGGGGCATGCAGGAGGCAGCTGATCAATGATTCTCTCTCATCATTGACGTTTCTATCTCTCCCTCTCTGAAATCAATAAAAACATATTTTTTTAAAAAGGTACAAACCTCCAGTTAGAAGATAAATAAGTACTAAGGATGCCATATATACAACATGATGACTATAGCTAACACTGCTATATGATATAGGAAAGGTGTTAAGAAAGAGAGAGTAGATCCTGAGTTCTCATCAAAGGAGACATTTTCTTTTCTTTGTAGTGTATCTATATGAGATGATGGAGGTTAAATTAACCTAGTGTGGCAATCATTTGACAATATGTGTAAATCAAACCATCATGCGCACACCTTAAATTTAGACAGTGATGTATGTCAATTATGTCTAAAAAATCACCTTGGAGAAAACCACACAGATCACTAATGCAGTAGGTCTGAGGTCAGGGTCACACATTTGCTTCTGTAAGAAGCTCTAAGGTGATGCTAATGCTGCTGGTCTGGGGACCACGCGAAGAGCCAGTGGCTAAAGCTCACAGTATAACGAAGCAATGGTCTGGAAGTATCCAGGGAAATGAACAAATTTCTTCAGGGAATTAGATTTGCACACGATTTAATCTTTGCCTCCATGCAGACAGTTTCCCTTTCAAAGAAAAGAGCATGACTTAGCTGTTCATGGAGGGAAAGTAAGAGGATACTAAAAATGTGGACAAAAGTCCTGGACTGAATGACTTCACAGGTAAATTATACCAAACATTCAAAAAAGAATTAGCACCTATTTTTCTCAAAATATTCAAACAAATTCAAGAAGAGGAAAGCCTCCCAAGCTCTTTTTTTCTGATTCCAAAACTAGACAAAGACAATATATATGTGCCAATATCTTTGCGGAACATACATGCAAAAATCCTCAACTAAATAATAGCAAACCAAACTCGGCAATACATTAAAAAGATCATATACCATGATTAAGTGGGATTTATTTCTGGGATTCAGGATTGATTCAATATCTGCAAATCAATTAATGTGATACACCCCACCAACAAAATGAAGGATAAAAATCATGATCAGCCCTGGCTGATTTTGCTCAGTGGTTAGAACCTCAGCCCATGGACTGAAGGATCATGGGTTTGATTCCTGGTCAAGGGCATATGCCTCAGTTGCAGACTCAATTCCTGGCCCTGGTCAGGGTTCATGTGGGAGGCAGCCAATTGATGTGTCTCTCTCATATTGATGTTTCTCTCTCTCTCTCTCTTTCTCTGCCCCTTCTCCCTTCTCTCTACTCTTTCTAAAAAAAAAATCAATGGAAAAAATACCCTTGGGTGAAGATTAGAAAATAAATAAATAATCATCCTATATAATGAAAGCCTAATATGCAAATTGTCCCCTCTACCGGGAGTTTGACTGGGAGTTCAACCGCTCACTATGACATGTGCTGACCACCAGGAGGCTGTGCAGAACATGGTGGGCGTCAGTGACACGGTGCTGGCAGTAGGCAGCATGGAGGCGCTGTTGGCCCCGATGGGCCCCAAGGAGAGTGGGACCGCGGTGGGATGGTGGAGCAGGTGAGCAGGCAACACCAGGCCAAGGTGGGTGCGAGTGGGGGCCCGATCACCCCACTGATTGCCCTGCAGACAGTGGCCAGCAGCTGGCAGGCCCTGATCGCCCAATTGGGGCTGAACCCCGGGCTGGGATGGGGAACTGGGGGTGGGTGGTGGTGACCAACCTCCCCTGGCACCTGGGTGGGGGGGCTGTGACCTCTCTCGGGCTACCTGGAGGCAGGGGTGATGGGGATATGGGGACTTGGGTGCCATGACTCAGGCAAAGGGGGGCATGTGGGGGCTTGGGGGCTGAGGTGCTGCCCAGGGCCCAGGCTTCAGCTGGGACCTGCCCTTCCATGCCAGATGTTTGCACTTCAACCACCGGCCAGGCCTAGGGACTGAAAATGGAAACATTAGGGGAGAAACAGGTTTTGGGGTTGGGAGAAATACAATCTCTTTAGCCATTTTAAAATTGAGATGCTTGCCCAGTCGTGTGACTCAGTGATTGAGCATTGACCTATGAACCAGGAGGTCACAATTTGCTTCTCAGTCAAGGCACAGGCTCAGGCTCAATCTCCAGTAGGAGGCGTGCAAGAGGCAGTCAATCAACGATTCTCTCTCATCATTAATGTTTCTCTATCTCCCGCTCTCCCTTTCTCTCTAAAATCAATAAAAATATATATATTAAAATGAATAAAATAAAACTGAGATGCCCATTAGACATTCTCATAAAGTGTGTAAACAATTGGACCTGGAGTGTAGGAAAAGGCTGGGGGCTGAGACATTTGGGAGTCATCAGCACAGAGATGGTATGGAGATGTAGCGTGACAGAGCTAGGTGACAGAGCTGGGCTGGGATATATTACTTGGAGAGTGATAGTTGATAGAGACTAGGTTGGTGCACTGAAGTAATCCAACATTTAGAGTCAGAAAGAAGAGAATGGTCTCCAAGGAGTAGGGGGTGAGAAGAAAATCCAGACAAAGGCTTTTATAGGTCAAAGGAAGATTCTTTTTAAAGAGGGAAATAACAGGGTATGTTGTGTTCTGTAGGAACGATCCAATAGAAAAGAAGAACCTGACGATGCTGGAAAGGGGATAATTTCCATGTAAAGTCTTTGAGTCATTGAGAATGTAATGTTACTTTACAATATAAGCTCTTTATATTATAAGCTGACATTATAGGCACCTTCTTCCTCTATGTGTATAGTCCATGGCCAGTGCTTACACAGCATCAGTTAGAGTGCTTTGGATTGCAAGTCAGAAAAGCCAAGAAGACCTGAATCAAGCTTGAGTAAACAATTACTGGCTTTTACAACCTGTGAAAAGTCCATGGATAGTGATAACCTCAGGCAAGGCTTGATCCAGCAGTTTGATGACTTAGTTTCTTTCCATCACTCTGCATTGCTCTCCAATGCGCCAGCTCTAGTTAAGGCTGCTCTCTTTATGGTCTCAAGATAACTGCCAGCAGCTCTTGGGGCTATGTTTTCTCATTATGTTCATCAAGAAAGAGACTATTCCAATATTCCCAGAAAAAGCCCTGAGATTCACACTTCCTAGACTCAGTTAGGTCATGTGCCAACCCCTGAACCAATTTCTACAGCCTTGAGAAAGGAATGTGCTGAATGACAAAGCCAGAGTCATCTAGACACCCTGCTGGAAAGCATGGGCTATGGGAAAAACTAATCTCCACTGTATACATCTGAATGAGGGTCATGTTGTAACAGTAATAAACCTCCTCAAGCAACCTCTGGAGAAAAATAACACACGTTAAATGCGCATATCCTAAGGCTAAAAATTGCATTTGGGAATGAGTTATTTACTATTAGATGGATAGAGATCATTGTTCTTTTGTTTATTCAAGACAGGTACTTAGATTATAGGCCATCAGCTATAACTAAGGTAAAATGTCTTTGGATTCCATAAGTATTAGTTTCTTATAATAAGTCAAAATTGGTCAATAATTTAAGATGGTAAAAAAAAATCTCTGCCGAAACCAGTTTGGCTCAGTGGATAGAGCGTCGGCCTGCGGACTGAAAGGTTCCGGGTTCGATTCCGGTCAAGGGCAGGTACCTGGGTTGCGGGCACATCCCCAGTAGGAGATGTGCAGGAGGCAGCTGATCGATGTTTCTCTCTCATCGATGTTTCTAACTATCTCTCTCCCTTCCTCTCTGTAAAAAATCAATAAAATATATTTAAAAAAAATCTCTGTTCAAAACATGGAAGTTTAGTTTGGTAACAATTAGATCTATGGGATCCTTCAAGGGCTGGGTAAGTAATGCAGCAGGATTTGGCCCACAGGGTGGCGGTGGTTTCTGGGTACCAGCTAGCAACTGATAGTACGGTGTGGATTCCAGCAGGCCCTGCTTCCTCTCAGCGATAAGCAGAGGGGTAGCAACCTGAGACAGGTAACATTTGCAGCATTGACGCTTCCTGTCCATGGCAGTGCGGCCTCATTCTGGTCTGTAATGGATTCCTTCCCTATGAACAGCCAGACACCTCTCATTACTACCCAGACCTGCTTTCACTCTGCCAGAACTTTCTTTAGCGGGACCATTAAAATTCCTTAGATTATGAGGCCTCGGAATTGCATAACGCTGTACTGATTCCTGGCAGGGAAAGCGCAGTCTGATGGAAAAGCCACGTCAGACGCGGCTCTGGGAGCTTGTTCTACCCCTGGGAAGTGCTAAGCTCTTTGTCCCGGGTAGCCCCACGTGAGCAGGAATTCAAGATAATGGCCAAAGCACACTTCTTTCAGGATGTCCCATCCAGCCTCTCTGCTATGGATTCTGCTGCAAATGTACCCCCTCTTTTTCTGGCATAACACAGGCCCCTCCCCAGCCCCACAAGGGTGTAAGATTCATCCTCTCCAGCATTAACACAAACCGATGATGGCAAACCAACCAACAAAACCAGCTCGATTGAACAACCACCGGCCTGTTTCCCTTAATTTCTCCAAAACGTCTACCTTTTTTTTTCCTTTTGGGCTACCATTTTTAGGGAACCTCAAAGAAAGGTTTGTTTTGCCCATTCTTCCTTAGAACATATGATATCAAACATATCATGTTTAGAGTTTTGTTGCCAGTTCTTATTTAGTTCCTTAGAGCAAAGGAACAAAACGGAGTTAACATTTATGAATGGCTGGACAGTGAACCTGGTCTTTGCTCATTTCAATGCTTGCTCAGTGTCTCCGTGTGGGACCACATCCAGGTAGGTGTGCCATCTGGATGCTTTTCCTAGGCTCCACTGGCCCGGCCTTCCCTGGCAGGAGGCAAATGTGGTTGTGGCCAGAGTAGGTGCAGAGACCTCTTCCTCATCTCTGGTTAGAATCCTCTTTCAATAGAGTTGAGAGAACAAGACTGACCTGCTGTTTTATTTGTATTTGAATGGAGGACTCACTGTCTCTACATTCTAGAAGGCGGTGATGAACCCGACTCCGCTATGACTCAGAGCCCATTGGCATGGCCACCCTCAAGGAGTAGTAAACATGAGCTCAACCCAGTCCTGCCCGCAAAGAGCTTTTAGTTAATTCTAGAGACTCCACTCTATTTCTCTCTCTCTCCCTATCTTACATAGTCCTTTTATCCAGTGTTTTTTCAGGACAATAATCAAAAGAACTTTTTCCCCTTCTCTTCTCCAACCTTCATCTGCAACTCAAACTAATGCATATGGCAACAGTTCTGTCCCTCTAAGTCTACAGTAGATTATCTGAGTTCTACCTTTCCTGTAATACTATCATCCCTGCCCATTGTTGTGTAACTTGTGGAGCCTGTGGACAGTGTTGTCAGGTGTGGTCATGTGTCTTGCTTGAGCCAGTGTCACGGGAGCTGTAGTGACAGTGGGCCAGTCTGGAGCACAGGTTTTTAGAGATGGCTTAAAACTTGAAGAGGTGGTTGCCTGATTCTACCAGTTTTCTGCCCTGATCCAAATACAGGCTACACTTTAGTTTGGGTTTTAGAATGACAAGACATTAAGAAGAGCTGCAGCCGGTCAATGTGGCTCAGTGGTTGAGCATCGACCTATGAACCAGGAGGTCTTGGTTTAATTCCTGGTCAGGGCACATGCCTGGGTTTCTGGCTCAATACTCAGTAGAGGGCGTGCAGGAGGCAGTTGATCAATGATTCTCTCTCATCATTGGTGTTTCTAATGGATGGAACTGGAGAGCATCAACACTAATAAAAGAGAAAAATGGTAATTGGCGTACGAGCTACCCTTTTCATTGGCTAATCAGGGCTATATGCAAATTAACTGCCAACTAAGATTGACAGTTAACTGCCAACAAGATGGCGGTTAATTTGCATATGTAGGCACAATGCAGGGAGGCGAAAGGGAAAGCAGGAAGAAGCCCCCTGACACTGACAGTGATCGGAAACCCAGGGGGGAGCTAAGAGCTGGGGGGCAGGGCAAAGGCAGCCCTGGGGTCGCCTTTGCCCTGCCCCCCAGCCATGATCGGAGAATCAGGCGCCTTTGCTGCCCTGGCCAGTGATAGCAGGAAGTAGGGGTGGAGCCAGCAATGGGAGCTGGGCACGGTCGAAGCTGGCAGTCCCGGGAGCTAGGGGTCCCTTGCCTGGGCCTAAAGCGAAGCCCACGATTGCGGGGCCGCTGCAGCTGCGGGTCCCCGCTGCCTGGGCCGGACGCCTAGGCCAGAGGTGTCAGGCCTGGGCAAGGGGCCGATCCTGTGATTGGAGGGTGATGGGGGTCAATGCCTGAGGGCTCCCAGTATGTGAGAGGGGGCAGGCTGGGCTGAGGGACACTGCCCCCCCCCCCACACACCCAGTGCACGAATTTCGTGCACCGGGCCCCTAGTATATATATGAAGAGCTGCAGCCCTGGCCAGTGTGGCTCAGTTGGTTGGAGCATCGTCCCATGTATGGAAGGGCAACAGGTTTGATTTCTGGTCAGGGCACATGCCTAGGTTTTGGGTTTTGGGTTTGATCCTCGGTTGAGGAGAGTATGGGAGGCAACCGATTGATCTTTCTCTTTCTCTCTCCCTCTCTTTTCCTCTCTCTCTAAAATCAATAAAAACATATCCTTGGGGAGGATAAAAAAGAAAAAGAAGAGCTGCATTTAACCCACAGCCACCAAACTGATGTGAGAAATTGAAAGTAATATAAAAATGTTTTCATAATCTATTGAGAATTTTAGGGTCCTTTGTTCCTGAAGTTGAGACAATACAAAAACCAAATCAAAAACAATAAATGGACCTAAATAGACACTTTTCAAAAGAGGACATACAGAAGGCCAAGAGACATATGAAAAAGTCCCTAATCAAAGTCCCTAATCATCTGGGAGATGCAAATCAAAAGAACAAAAACAACAATGAGATACCATCTCACACCTGTCAGGATGGCTATCATCAACAAATCAACAGACGAGAAGTGCTGCAGAGGATGCATTGCTGGTAGGAATGCAGACTTGTGCAGCCACTGTGGAAAACAGTATGGAGTTTCCTCAAAAAATTAAAAATGGAACTTCTATTTGACCCAGTAATCCCACTTCTAGGAATATATCCCAAGAAAACAGAAACACCAGTCAGAAAGACTATATGCACCCCTATGTTCATAGCAGCACAACTTACAATAGTTAAGATTTGGAAACAGCCTAAGTGCCCATCAGTAGATGAGTGGATTAAAAAACGGTGGTACATCTACACAATGGAATACTACGCTGCTATAAAAAAGAAGGAATTATTACCATTTGCAACAGCATGGATGGAACTGGAGAGCATTATGCTAAGCGAAATAAGCCAGTCAGAGAAAGATAAATATCGCACAATCTCCCTCATTGGTGGAGTATAATGAACAACATAAGCTGATGAACAAAAATAGAACCAGAGACATAGAAGCATTGAACAGACTGTCCAGCCTGAGGGAAGGTGGGGGCTCAGGGGGTAAGAGGTCAACCAAAGGACTTGTATGCATGCATATGAGCATAACCCATGGACACAGACAGGGGGGTGAGGCATGTGCTGGGGAATGGGAGCAGCTGGGGAGAGGTCAATGGGGGGAAAAGGAGACTCATGTAATACTTTAAATAATAAAGAATAAAAAAACAATAAACGGAAGATATAATAAATGAAACAGTCACAATTCCCAGTCACCTTTATTTATATAAAACTATATTAAATAAATTATCTCAATATATACAAATAGAACAATATCACCTCTATAAATAGAAAATCCCCATATATAAAACCTTTAAAAAATTATATAAATATATACAATGTTGACCATATAAACTTGAAGTACCTTAAATCATAAACTTTATGTAGTTTATATAGTTTCATAAAAATATAGCTAGCTGTCAAGTGTTTAATCAATAGCATTTAAGTCAGTTAAAGTGCTAAACTGTAATGCATATGCCCAAAGTTGTCAGGCTTGGTCAGGCAAAGTGGAAGTCTTCTGCATTTAACACATGCATATGCTTTGCCAACTATTTTGAACCTCCAAAAGAACTCTTAAGAAAAAAAAAAGAACCTAAACTCCACATTTTAAAAGGACAGACACACGTTAGAAAAGTCCACCCAATTTCCATTTTACTCTCCCACATTGTTTGAAGTCAGCATGTTGAAAGTATTCCAAAAGTGCACCCAGGACTTCTTAAGGCATTTGTTCATTTGTTTTTGTTTAGATGACCTGGTTTCGTCTTGAGTGTAGAAAATACAGTCTAAAGCATGATATGTGCAAAAGGTGCCATAGTGTTAAAAAATAAATTTAAAAAACTTGGAATTGGTTGTACCGTTCATTACATTCCAAAGTGACTAGTGCTGGTCTCGAAACCAGAATGCTAATCATGAGAACAGTCAGATAAAGAACTTTCTTTGGGCCCAAGAGTCTCCATGCTCCAAAAATTCATTTTTGTTTCCATATATTCCATCCTTTTAAAAGTTCTTTGTCACAGTGCAATATAAACTCTGCAGAAGTCAGCAGCTCTAATGTCACGTGCTTTATGCAACACGGAGCGGGGAGTTCTCCTTGCCACTTTCCCTTGCTCTGGCCTTCCTGCGCTTGTATAGACACAGGGCCAGGGTGATGATGAAGATGATGGCCACGAACACCACTGCTCCGATGATGAAGAACATGTCTGAAAAACAAAAGTTACCAAGTCAATGTAGAGAGAGAGCTCGAATCCCATTTATCAGTGGACAGAACTGAGGGCTTAACTCCAAATTACACCATCCTGCTTTTGCGTAATTTGAAATTTCTTTCCTCTACTCTTTCCACCACAACGCATTTTGGTTACGAAAGAATTTGTCAAACCCTAGATGTTGTAGGGCAATTGACAAAGGCCAAAAGCTTAAGTAAACTGGTTAATGTTCTTAATCTAGAGAAGGTACACATAGATGGAAGTAAGAACAGCTGTTAGAAACAATTGGCTAAAAATAGTGCATGATGCTGAGTTTGGTGGCAATGATTATAGTAGAAGATGAACTATCAGTGCAAAGAGACACACAGAGGGCTACCAGAATTCAGCTGAGATGATAACTGGCTAGGGCAATAAGAAGGCTTCCGGGTGGAGGTGGCAATTGCAATGGTTCTCAAAGGATGCATTTCTGCAGATACAGAAGAGACCTGGGAGGCAGCGGTCGGGATGTGCACGAAGACAGAGGCAGCGGAACTCGAGTTGGCTTTAGAAAGATGGATGTGAGGGCTGTGGGTGCGATGGCCCAGAGGGTGCAGAACCAGAGAGGAGAGTCCTTTCCTTCTGTCAGTGTCAATAAATGGAGGAGAATTTATTTTAAAGTGTTTTTAAATTTTAAAATCTCTTCTTAGCAAGGAGCTAGGTCATCATTACTATCTTTTGACGTTTAATCCCTGGAAGTACTCAGAGCACTTTCTTTACAAAGCCTGGAGAGAAACTCCTAGGCTTAGAGCTTCATGTACATACGTGTCTACACACCCACAGCAATCCAGTTAGAAGCCTCTCCTCACTGTGTGTGGACCCCATGTGTGCACATGCATGGACACATGTACATGGGTATATGTGACAGACTGAATCCCTTCCCTTCATGGGTTAGACTTTACAGCCCACCGTGGGTGCTCACAGCTGGGTCCAGATGCTCCCCCCAAGCCCCAAAGATTAGAATTTAAGTATGAAAACATGCCCAGAGAAATCTGTGATTGACACTAAACCCCAAACACGGACTATGTGCCTAGTACTCAGCAGAGAGCTTAACATGTGGTAGGCGCTCAAGAAAATACTCGCTACTATAAGGGAACAACATAGAAACATTTCTAAAGGCCTAAAATTATGAGTAACTTCCAAAAAAACACACAAAACCAAGAAAAACCAAGACACTTTCTCTCTGAACAAAGGACACCCTGGTTCTGCGGCTGGAGCTGGTCCTCTGGAGGGCACCTGTGCCTCCCGCCTGCCAAGCAGAGCCACTCACCTTTGAACACACCCTTCTCGGGGCTGGTGCACTCAATGGGGCTTTCGGGACTCTTCTGGTTAGCTTTTCGTGATGCAATCACGGCTTGAACACTGAAACAGTAGTTTTGTCCTTTATCCACATCAATCAAAAACTCATTAGTGTCTGTCTTGACCATTTTCTGTTGAAAGATAAAGAGTTCTTAATTCATCTGGCCTCCAAGTGAGTTCTTTCTCCTTTACCAGGTCACTGGGGAAGCAAAAGCCTACATGGACACATCTGACATACACAGGATTAGAAGTGACTTGGCTAAATATTCCTCATGCTAACTGCTGAGGGTGCTTTTTCCAAGACTAGAGATATCCAACTTAGCCTCTGTAGGAGATGTTTGCAGTAAAGGAAAGGAAGGATGACGTATTAATTGTTGTAGGGAAAACAAATTTTGTCTCTGTGATCCTCAATAGAGAGAGAAATGTGAGACCTGACAGGAACTTTAGAGATGATCTGGTCGAGCCTCTTGGCTGAGGAACCTGGGTATCCAAGGGGGCCTCGCCCAAAATCACAGGGTCACTCAAAGTCTCGGGTAGAACCAGGACAGCAAGCACCCCTCTCACCCCACCGCACTGCCCTCTCAACCACCCCGTTCTGCTACTTCTGAATTGGGGCAGAAGTAGTTGTAAAATCAAGGACCTATGATTTAAAGCAAGTCATAAAAACCAGCGGAAGAAATCCTCACCTTTCCTGTACTTGAAGCTTTCCAGTAGGAAAGTGTGTAACTTAAGTCCTCGCCAAAGACATCCCGGAGGCTCAGGAATGTGCCATTCCTTCTGACTAAGGTCCGAGGATCCTGTACCGTCACATTCAGTTTTGTCCCAATTTGTTCAAAACTCTGAATTGCTGGCCGTCCAAGGTTTGCTAAAACAGAAAATAAACTTCATTGGAACCAAAGTATTCCCTACAAATAGAATCCCATTTAGTTATCACAGTTAATACCCTGGTCATCCCTCATAAAACACCTGCACAGAGCCCGCTCCCTAGCAGGAGTGAGCCACATGGCACCAAGCCGAACCCCAAGAGCTGTTATAGAAGCGCTGCCCATTGGAAATATGACCGGAGCCACCGATGTCAGTTACATTTCCCTGTAATCACATTAGAAAATGTGAAAAGGAGCAGGTGAAGTGAATTCCAGTAATATATGTTATTTAACCCATTATAGTGAAAATATTATCATTTCAACAGGTAATCCATTTAAAACTTGTGGGGACGTTTTTTCAAAATCTAGTGTGTTGCCAAAACCGGTTTGGCTCAGTGGATAGAGCGTCAGCCTGCGGACTGAAAGGTCCCAAGTACGATTCCGGTCAAGGGCATGTACCTGGGTTGCGGGCACATCCCCAGTGGGAGATGTGCAGGAGGCAGCTGATCAATGTTTCTCTCTCACCGATGTTTCTGACTCTCTATCTCTCTCCCTTCCTCTCTGTAAAAAATCAATAAAATATATTAAAAAAAAATCTAGTGTGTATTTTTACCCTTATAGCATTTGCCACATTTCTAGGGCTCAATAGCCACATGTGGTTAGAGGCAACTGTATTAAACAACACAGTTGCACAAGATTCCATATTTTAGGTAAAATAAATGAGGGGCCGTGGGAAAAGCCCGGGAGATGTCCTGGCACCTCAAGGCACCAGTGTTAAGCCTTGGGACTCTGGAGGGCGCAATGATCCCGTGTGTTTTGGCTGAATAACAATAAAATCAATCCCAATAATTTAACACAAATTATGTGCAAGTTATGTGTAGGCACATGCAAAATAAATATGCGAACTATATTTTATCTTGTACCAAAAAGAGACTTGAAGTGGCTTACAAAAATCTCAAGAACTGTCACAGAAAACCAAGTGGGTGCCATCAATGGCAGGAGGACAATCAGTGATCCGGGGAGGAGTTACCAGAAGGGGCATGGATGTGGTGTCTAATGCCCAGCTGGGTGCCGTGACAGACACACAAGCGAAAGACAGGCTCCGGCAAACAGGGGCTCAGGAAAGGCAGCCAGATTCACCTGGGCTAAGACTACCTTCTATTTCAACCCTCCAGGTAGATACCAGAGGGGAAAGGTTGGCTGCCTGTCCCTCTGCCCCTTCACACCATTCCCACCTCCAGAAACTCTCCGTTCTCACTGGGTGGTCAGAGGGGTAGATAGAAAAGCACCGATAGCACGACCCTTTCACTTTAACCTTTCACTCTAGGTCTTCCTCAAAGACCTTTGAAGATTTAAAGACCTTAAAAGACCTTAAAAGATTTCACCCTTCCTAGTGTGTTACAGGTTTATTGTAGTCAGGCCAAAAAATGTAATCTCCCACTTGGCCAGGATCCTGTGCATTCCCCTGGGAGATACTAAAGGGCTGCTTACTGGGGCAAAGGCGGGGGAGGAAAGCGCTCTGCACTTGCAGAACCTGCACGAAGCAGGCAGGCTGGGAGTGGCTGGGCAAGCGCCCGGCACAGCACGGGGCTCAGCCTTGGCCAGATGAGGTCAGCAAGCCTGACTCTGGATCAGAGGGAAACTGGACCTTCCCTGAGCAGCTGTGACTGTGAAAAACTGTAAGCTGGGACTCTGGTCTGCTGATGGGATGGAAATGTTGTGTGTGTGTGTGTGTGTGTGTGTGTGTGTGTGTGTGTGTGTGTGTATGTAAATAAAATATATATGGAGAAACACTGAAACCCCAGTGCTGGTGGAAGGTCTAGTCCCCCAGGCCCCATCCGGCCTGTCACTGGCACGGTCTGGGGATAGGCTGGGGGAGAAAGTTACTTGATAACAGTGTTACCAACTCCAAAGTTCACGCTCTGGGAACCTCCTACCACATCGGAATGAGTGAAGAGGGCTGGGGCACTTTATGGTTCCTGAGAAAAAAGATGTAGTTCTGAAGAAATCTTGTTTTATCTACAGGCCCCTAAGGGCCATGAGCTCACAAAACGATTTGGGAGCTTATAAAAACGAGAATGAAACTGATCTACTTACTCTCTAAGTAAGGAACGAACTCCGGGGAGTTTGTGTACTTGGGCTCCCCAGTGTAACCGGTGGCATTTGCCGGTGTGGAAAGGACCCGTGCTGAGTACGTCTGCTTCACGTCTTTCACAATCTCATCAGTGACGTCACACTCTGTGTCTGTGATGGAGTAGCATTTGCTTTTCCAGTTTCCTAATCTATGGCTAAAGGAAGGAAGAGAAACGGAACATTAGGATTTGTATCCAACGAGACAGATGGCTTTCTGGCTGTGGTGCTATTACAATAATAGCATCCACAACCACTCGTGAGCAGGCACTCCCATGCTAAGCACTTTAGATGCACTGGAGTCCTCACAGTAACCTGGGGTGGCTCTGTAATCATCGCTCTCTTCACAATAAGGTAACTGAAGCAAAATGAGATTAGGTGACCAGCTCAGTCACACAACTGACCTAACTTTAAGCCAGACAACAATTTTTGGGGTCTGTGCTCTTAACCATTTTAAATATCTTTCTTAGAATGTACATGGTTTTTTATTAAGGCCCAACTATTTATTACTTATTATCTTGTATTATATTCTATTTATTATAAACATTCTATATTCTTTGTAGAATATTGTCAATGTAGTAATAATAGAATCTATATAATATATTCTACATATTACATTCTATCACGACAATTATTGGTGTGTTTAGTTAATATTTACTGAATCTACTATATGCAGGTACTATACTAGACCCTTTACACATTACTTCATTTGATATGATCCTTCCAAGAAGGTATTGGATCCTTTTTACACACAAGGATACTGAAGCTCGATATGCTAAGTAATTTGTACAAGGTCATGTAACTAATGGGGTAAGAATTGGGTCTGTTCATCTCATTCTGCTACATGCCTCTCTCACTTTTTTTTTACAAGATGTGAATACTTCCCATTAAAGATCACAGAATAACAATAGTATCTCTCTCACAAAGCCTGAAAGACTAAGAGGCTAAAAGATCTTCCTTCATTGAAGAGGAAATTATTTAAAGAACTTCTATAAGTATAAAATTGCTTTAAAGGACCCAAACAATCCATAGATAAATGTCACTGCGACTTGATTCACACACTTCTGTCCTCTCTAAATTGACAGCCACACTGCTCTTCCCTTCTCTTCAGCATCATCCACTGCCTCAGCCCCGTCCGTCATTTAGGGCTTTGTTCCAGTCCCACTTTCCCCGGGAATCTCCACATCTCTTTGCTCAGATCGGATCTCTCCCCTCCCTGTTCCCAGCACTGATATCTTCACTAAAGCACTTCATGTTGAACACCGTCTGCATGGTATCAGGGGTCCATGCCCTTGTGTTTGCTGTTAAGCAGCAAGGCTGTAGGGCTAATACACAGCAGGCCTTGCTCAGTATTAGATGGTTTGCATTTACAGGCTGAATGAGGGGGAAAACAAACTGAATTCAATTGTCCAAATCCATGCACATGAGCTGTAAACAGGTTATTTTTCAAAAATCAGAACTAAATAACACTCTTTGTTCTAAAATTCACAAGCTAACATTGATACAGAAAGATTTTGACTTCTTAGATTCCTCTAATTTTCAGTGACAGAAATAGAGAGGCTGTTTTAATTTTGGAGTGAAAAAGGTGAAGGAAACACGATGATTCTTCTTCATCCTATGGCAAACAGGTCGTTCAGAGAACAAGAGAGAGACTGCTGGGCTTCGAGGCTACATTTCACCTGACAGATCCTTATTTGGTTTCTCCCAGCTGACACATAGGCGTTACAGTACTTAATGTCACCGAAACTAGTGAAATCAGCAAAGCTGCGTGAACAAGTAATAAAGGGGCAATTCTGTAGTAAGCTCCTCTGAACATTGTTATCAGCACTAACATTTTAAAAGCATTCGAGGATCCTCTAGGTATTTATTGTAAAATCTCCTGACTTGGAAATAATAAAAGTCCTGCCTCAATTACTAAAAAATTCCTTTGGAATCAAGACTCATCAATGTAGGAACAGGTTGTTTTCTAGGAGCTTTGGAAGTTCCGTTTTAGAATTCAAACGTTCCCATGGAATCAATCGTACAGGTGATGTTTCGGTGCTTGAGCCAATAGCACTTTGCAACCGTCATTGAAACTATTTCCAAATGGGAAAAACACAGTTGGAGCCCCAAGTAGGGGCTGCAGGCCCAGGAGAGGTGCCCCATGGCTGGGGACAGGCCAATGGTGGGTGCAAAGGAGCAGCAGGTGCAGAGGAGAAGCAGGTGGAGATGCTGCCTTTAGAGAAGGAAAACTGGGAGGGAAGGCGGCCCACTGAGGAGATGGAGCCTCACAGAAAAACCTGAGGAATAAGGAGAAACTCGTGCTTTGGCACCAACCCTCCTTCCTCCTCCCAGCTGTGGGGGCTCACATCGGCTGGGGCAGACCCTCCAGAGAAGGTGGTGGTGGTAGAATACTGGGCAGACCTTGGTTCCAGACCCAGCTGGGCCCTCACCCTGAAGGCACTCATGGATTAATCCCTCACCCTCCTAGGGCAATAATTTCCTTCCCTATAAAATGACTGCTGTGGTCCTTTTCACCAACACAGAAGAGTGAGGTCTGCAGCAGGGTGGAGGGACTGCTCACAGGTCCTAGCACATGGGCGAGAGTATGAGATCTGGGCTCTGCAAGAACCCTGTCCACGGAGGCCCCCAACCAGCAGCTCTGCATTAGGATGTTTGAGCACAGGGGCTGCGTTCACTTGAATATCAGCCCTGGGAAGTCCAAGAACTGAGAGCTAACAAAGGCTTATGTTTAAAAATCAGGGAAACCATAATATGTTCCCACATGCTCACTAAACATAAGACTGAATATATTTCATAGGTAAGCATTCCTCCTAAAATGTTATTTTCAATCTCCAGAAGGAAGTATCTACCAAAGTAAACTTCAGCTCTTGACTAGTGGAATCTGAATTGACAACTTTGACCATAATCATAATTATGACTTCAGGTTACGAAATTCCTTTCTCACCCTCCCTCTATCTATACAAGCATTTCAGTGTGTGTGCACACGCGCGCGCGCGCGCGCACACACGCGCGCGCATACACACACACACACTCTCTTCTCGGTGGGTTTGGCAACAGTCATCATGAAGTTCATTTTGTAAAACAAGAACATCTACCTAAAAGACTGCCTCCGTATGTAGGAGTTGCATTCCTCATACTATAAAAAGGCTTGACAAGCTAAACAATACAAAATGAAAAGCAAAACACCTTAATTTTAGCCAGTGATACTTTTGTGCCTTTATACAACTTGTTAAAATAATTTCCACAGCTGCTCTCCTCTAATTAATAAGATCTCTTCCAAGTCTCCTAGAACCTTTCAGAAACAAGAAACTTACAAGAATATAGAGAAAACCATCAAGGAAGACATGTCCACATTTAGACTGAGTATACTGAACTATGGGCTCTTAGGGAGAACTGTCAATCAGAGCAGCCCTGACAGCTGAGCCTGCAGGCAGAGGAGTATTTCTTTCCAGCAGGGTGAGTCACAAAATTGACCTCCTCGGTTAGCACGTATGCAACTGAAGTTTGAATCATGAGTCCAAGGATGAAATGCATCCAACATTGCTACAGGGCAATGTATGTATCCAAACTCCTGCACACCTCTTCCCTTCCCTAACACGTTAGAGCAGGCTTACAGTCTAGACAGCACGGAAAAAGACGGGTGCGCTTAGGTGAGATTAGTTATCCATCCAGAATCATATCTATCAGTGACATCAAACCTTGCTCACTAAGGTTCACCTCTCCATAGCTTCTCCTCCACTTAGGAATTTTTCCATCATCTCCCAAAGCAATTAAAATGTTTTATCAGTTTAAGGGCTGGAAATGTGGCAGGCTTAGCAGAGTATGGCAAATTACCATGTCATCTATCCAATAACCTCAACCATCAGCCAGCTTTAAAGACATTTAAAGTAGAAACATCAAGACAGCACAGGGAAGGAGAAACATCAGAAGCCGTATTTTCCTCTTTTTGTATCTAACTTACCTTATCTGAACAGTGTAGACATGATTGATGGGTTTGGGCTCCCACTCCAAAATTGTCTTGAAATTTGTTGATTTCCAAGTTATATTATATGCTACCACCACACCTGTAGTGCCTTTAAACAAAAGAGAAACAGCTATTGTTACATGAACTTCTCAGCACATGATTTCACGTTGAAGGTATAAAACACCTTACCCCCTAAACATCACCATAAACCTCACAGTAATTTTTTTTTCCAACTATGAAAGCTTCATTACTGAATTATCCAGAGAAAAAAATATTCAAATTTTTCCCAAACCCAGAATTTCCTCATGGTAGGTTCTTCCTTGTAATGTAAGGAAACAGGCAAGGATCTTGAAATTATTGTTTGAAATCATTCACATGGGACTCCCTCAGCTAACCTGACCCAGACGCACAGCCCAGGAGCCATCAGGGCCCTGGGGGGTCCCTGACCCAGCTGGGGGAGCCTGGGACTCCAAGGTTGGACTCTGGCAGGGAAGGCCAGCTAGGAAGGGTCTTCCATAAGTTATGGAAAAGGGCAAATCCCACATGTGTGAGAGCAGTTAGGGCTGCATATAATGAAAAAGCCAAATCTTGATCCTTTTCATTTTTATCCAAAATGTCTCTATCCTGAAACGTCAGTAGACACCTAGCAGATGTTGGGCCTGTCACACCGGAGGATGCTTGTACACCGGTTAGGATGCTTGGTTATTTTTTTTTTTAAAGATATTTTATTGATTTTTTACAGAGAGGAAGGGAGAGGGATAGAGAGTTAGAAACATCGATCAGCCGCCTCCTGCACACCCCCTACTGGGGATGTGCCTGCCACCCAGGTACATGCCCTTGACCGGAATCGAACCTGGGACCCTTCAGTCCGCAGGCTGACGCTCTATCCACTGAGCCAAACCGGTTAGGGCGGGATGCTTGGTTATTAAGGTTTGCGTTTTTAAGACTGGGCAGGTCAGTCGCACAGGCATACGGAGGCATGGACAATGTAAGGACTGCTTCAATCCAAGCGACATTCTGCAACAGGATTGCCTCTAACTCAATCTAAACTAGGACGAGCAAGACCACACGGAGGGCCGCTCTTTATTAGGTGCACACTTAAGGATACTATCCAAACCACTGCACGCTGACCCGTGCAGGTGCGGACCCAAGTACCACCGTCAAGATCACTGGGAAGCTCTTTCCCTAAAAGCTGGAGCCACAACTGCACTTACACAACTACGCATCTCCCAGTAAGCATCTCCAGCAGATGCAGGCAGGGTCCCAGGCACCAAGCGCCTACCCTCCAACTCGCGCCCAGGTTGGTTCAAACGCGGGTGGGTGAGCGCGGCTGAGTTGGGCAGGCGCGGGGGCACCTCCAGGCAGCAGGACGAGCCCGCTGTCAGCCAGGACTGATCCCCGCTTCGGACAGAGCGCCCCAGGAATTCAGGGAGGCGGGTGCCACTCACCTGAGGCTCCGGCCACCTGGACAAGGACCCAGCCGAGGAGGAGTGTCCTAGAGACAGCGGCCTCGGGGCAGGTCACCCGGGGTCCGGTGGGAGACGCCATGTCCACGAGTTGCTGGTGAGGTCGGGAGGATTCGTCGCGCCCCGAAGGCTGGAGAGGTTGGGCTGAATGCGCCCCTGGGGAAAGAGCGGGAAGGGGCGCGGGGAGCCGAGTCTGGAGAAGCGGGTGCCGGGCGCGCTATAAAGGGCCGCGCGGACGCCCGCGCCTCCGCGATCGCGGCGCCCGCCCTGCCGACTCCCTGCCCCGCCCGTCGTCGCCGGCAGCCGCGGTGGGCGGCCCTACGATCCCCTGCCCCGCCTCCTCCGCTAGGAAACTCCAGGACCCTGAAAGGAGTGATTCACCCGTGATTCAACCGCACCGCCCAGCTCCGAGTGGCCCTCGGTCGCTGGAGGCTCCAGGTGCCGAGGGGAACCAGGTCTCCCGAACCCCGCTCCCAGGGCCCCTGACCCTCAGCCCCCGGACCCCAGGCCATGGGGGCTGGCGCCTCCGCCGTCCATCCCGAGCGGACAGCAGGTCTGTGGAGGGGAGAAAGAGCAGAGCGTTGGAAAGAGTTCTCGGGATGGAGGACAGGGCTTCTTCCTTCCACTTGGTGACAGAGTGTGGTCCGGGCTCGGGGAGCGGCAGCATTTACCAGGTTTAATAGCAAGTACAGGCTCCCGGCTCCCGCTCAGCTCCCACCGCGAAGGGCATTTTCCCCTGCACTTTGCCCACTTTGGCGCTGGGCCTGGAATCTGTAGCCCAGTGATGAGCAGGGAGGGCCCGCTCCCAGCTGCTGTTTCATCTTCTGCCCAGAAAGCAAGGGTACCTGGCCTTCCTACCCCCAGGCCCTTAGCGTGGGCCCTTTAAGGTGGTGCAGATGCAGGTGTCTGCCGCCCACAGGTCCCAAGGTCAGTTGACCCCTGAACGACCCAGGGTAGTGGCCGCGGAAAAGCAGTCCCGGACCTGGCATTTTGCCCCTGGGAGAGATCCAGGGTGTCATCTGCAGCCCTGTGATTGCAGAAAGGATTGTTCTCACATTGAGGAAGACATCTGTGGGACCGAGTTCCGCTCAAGTGCGGAGAAACAAAAACGAAATGAAATTATGTAACCACATTTTAGTGCCGCTAGTGTTCAGTGTCGGGTTTTCTGAATTAGTTTCTGGCTTCCTCTTCTGGGCTCTGCTGGAAAATGGTTAATAAGCAAGAGACTGTCCGTCTCATTCTACCGAGTGGCATTGTACGCGGGCTTGTCAAAGTACTTTCCATCATTCGTTATCCCTCCACGACAGGCTGGAGAGCTTGTAGGGGGAGAGGGGAGTCTTTTCTTTTTCACCTTCTCCCCCATCTTTTTTCCCTAGGGAAATTAGCCTTGCATTTTAGTGCATGCTGCACACACATATCCGTGTAGCCTGCTGAGCCAGAGCATTGGCCGCATTAAAAAAAGAAAGAAAGAAAGAAAACTTTGTAAAAGTTTTCGTTTCTCCCTTTGCCTGAACTGAAATAGCACATCCAGGTTTAGCTCTTGTAGTCCTTCCGTCCTGGAAGCGGTGAGTTGCACTTGCTGGTTTCCTCTTTGAGCTCTCTTCCAACTCTAAAACCTGCAACATTTATATTTGCAAAACTAAGCCATGCAATCCTCCTTTTCACAGTCTCTGGCCTGAGTCATTTTCTAACAGATCTTTAGCTGCGTGTGGAATGTGATTCCCCACCCCCCCCTCCCCCTCTGGAGTGAAGGTAACGAGGAGAAAATGTTGCACATCAATCAAGTATGTTAGGGGACCCAAGGAATTGTTGCTATGTCTACTATTCCAGTTGGAGCTACCAACTGTCTTGAAATCATAAAGGGCTTTAAGCCATGTCAAGATCAGCATTTTGATAAGAAAAATATGTTTGACATTAGGTACCTTAAAGGTTGATAGATCACATGAATATTTATTTTGCACACTCACTAAAATTATCAGACAGAGAAGAGAGGAATTTCTTGGGTGTTTGCATAGCTTTTGGAGTAAATATAAAATAACATTCTTCAATATTTTAATAATGCTAAAAATTATTACTGTTTTTAAGAAGAAGAGGGAGAAAATTGGCTATGATAAACAACATCTCATAGCAAATTTTTTTCTTGGTTGATCAGACTATGGCTAGATGCTCAGCACCGTTGAAAGTACATTTTTAAAAGTTGCACAGGAACAAATTTATTGTTAAAGAATTTCATTAACCTTACCGAATTTTTAACATCCCCTTCAGTAAAGTCAAGCTTGGCAGTTTTTACCAATGTTCCTTCCAATATGATACATCTTGGAAACTCTGAGAAGTTTGAAAAATTCCTCAACTTTAGTGACAATCAGGCCGCCTAACCAAGCCCTTTGTGATTAGATATTAGAGTGTCAGAGGGCAGGAGGGGGCCTCATAGACATCCTTTTAAGATGAGAATCCTGCGGCCACCTGGCCTGAGGGAGCCAGCTTGCCTCATCTTCTGGCCCCAGCAGATTTCTTTCCATTGCCACGCTTTCTTCTACTCCCACTGCATGCGGTACGATGGGGCTATAAGCCCAGGTTTATTGGATTAATTGGTACATCTGTAGGCACTTAACAATGCTCTTCAGTTGGCAAATAACAAACTTGCAGTTTGGGGTACTCACTGTTCTTCAGCAGAAACATCCTGATGGTTATTCCTTGAAATATACGTGCATGGAGACAATGGAGAAGAGGTTGCATTGTCTATTGTCTATGAATAACCAGTGATGAAATATGGTTGATAAGGAGTCGGAAGATGACTGGGGTGATGTTGCAGCCCTTCCTCTGTACTTTTATAGTGCTCACCACCAATTTCTCCACCTTGACTATTGCGGGCTTCACTCGCTTTCCACTGTTTGTTGTCTGTCTTCCCTACTACAGCTCCTTGGGAGAATAAGGAGTTTTTTTTTTTTCGTTAAATTTCTCGATCCTTTGCCCCATTACCAGCACATGGTAGATTTACACACACACATATATATATATATTGATTTCAGAGAGGAAGGAAGAGGGAGAGAGAGATAGAAACATCAATGATGAGAGAGAATCATTGATGGGCTGCCTTCTGCACGCCCCACACTGGGGATTGAGCCCACAGCCCAGGCATGTGCCCTGACCTGGAATCAAACTTGACCTCCTGGTTCATAGGTCGATGTTCAACCACTGAGCCATGCCGGTCGGGCCACATGGTAGCCTTTGAACACATTTTGAATCAATGACTGCCTTTCGAACCATGCATGCAGCCAAATATTTTCATTGGGATTCAAGAGATGAAATTTGTCTTTGAAAATTTTCTGTCTCAAGGCTGAGTGTTCCAAAATGCTCAAATTGGTAAGAAAATATAAATCCATTGTGGATTTCAAGGTATCACTTGACAGCAAACTTCAGCTGTCTGTCTAGGGATTACTGATCCTTGCTATGCGGGAAAATCTAATCAGCAGGAGAGGTAGCTGAGGAGCAGAAAACAAATGCAGAAGTTTGGAACTGTTAGCATTTTCTTAAAGACTGGATTCTAGCATGAGTCAGAAGAACTTTCAGCCAATGATGAAGCTGTCGATAGCTCTCTTTGCATAGCAAGGTTTGGTGACGTTTCAGAATGAATTGCACAAAATGTATATCTCCCCAGGAAAGGGTGATAGCAGGTGAAATTGAGAGTAATTCATATACTAGTAAAACTATTACATGCATATAAAATGGCAAAAAGAGCAATGAAACCATTTTCCCCCAAATTCAGGTAAAAGGAAAAATATGAGAAAAGACCAGAGGGAATTAAGAGTGGGAACACAGCCCAGATGGTGTGGCTTAGTGGATGAACATGGATCCATGAACTAGGACAGGGTGGGCAACCTTTTTGTGAGTGCATGCCAAAACCAGCAAAATCTCTGACTCAAAATTCTTCTGCGTGCCAACCCTAATTTTTTGAGAACATGTTACGCCTACTTGATATCTCTTAAGGTGTACGTATGTGAAGAACCTTGAAGAAATAATAAAATTCATTCGAGCGACAAAAACACAGTGTATGATGATGAAAAATACATATATTTTTTAATGTATACATGTACACTGATAGTCCGACAGAAAACTTTATGACTCCGTTTGATATTATCAGTGGGACTTTTGCTGCTGCATCACTGATGACAGAGATTTTACATCAGGTTTATATTTCGTGACCTTCAGAGATATGCACGAGCTACTACTTTCATCCGTCAGGCTACTCCTATTATGAGACTTAACAAAATTCATCACTGAGAACAAAAATTCACAAGCGTATGTGGATGAAACCAAAATACTGGTCGGATCTAGGAAGGCAGGGAGAGTTAAGGCAGAGGCAAAGAAATTGCTCTTCCCCTCTCTCATCAATCCATGTCTAAGGTCTTTAAGATAACTTGTTATGTAAAATTATTTATTTATCTCAGATGCACCTACACTGAATTTATCTGAAAAATAAAAAAGTCGATATTAAGAAAAAAACTCTAAATGGAAGATTATAAGAGAGGGTTTTGTGTGCCAGCAAAAGTTACTGGCTTGCCATGTTTGGCACGCGTGCCAGGGATTGCCTACCCCTGAACTAGGAGGTCACAGTTCCATTCCTGGTCAGGGCACATGGCCTGGTTGCTATCTCGATCCCCAGTAGGGGGCGTGCAGGAGCCAGCTGATCAATGATTCTCTCTCATAATTGATGTTTCTATCTCTCCCTCTTCTTTCCTCTCTGAAATCAATAAAATTATATTAAAACAAAAACAAAAACAGTGGGAACACAAAGTTCTAGGGAAAAGAAAAGTGACTCAGCAGAACCTAAAACACATCTGGCAGGGTATAGTTAGTCATGGAAAATTTGGCAATCATGATTATGCATTTTGTAAAAATAATTATATACTAGTCCAACTGCGAACATTTAGGCCAAAAGTAAATAGTTGAAAGCCCATACAATGAAATCTATATACTGGTCATTCAAAATCTTTCTATTAAAGTTCAAAGAAAGCTTTGACAACTAAGTGATCCCATAGCACCAGTATTCTGAAAAGTATAATTTTAGAGAAAAAAATCTTCCAGGTCAAATTAGGCAAGGATTAGTATATTCAGTATACAACTATATAAATTTAAGACTTATCAAACTACTTGTCACTTTCATTTTGATAACAGTGAATATTGTTTTTTATTCTCAACATACAATAGTGACAAAATAAATAAAAACATAAATGTAAATTGTGGATATTATTACTTAACAATTAATACATTTGTTCCATACAAATAAAAAAATAAGATGTAGGTGTGTCATGGTCAGTCCATCAAACAGGTATCTTTAAATCAGAAAATAATCTCTGAGCTTGAAGTACATGGACTTCATCAATTTGAAAGTGTTGATGAACTCTCAAAGTTTTGCACATGGAAAGAAAAATCCCAATGCAGAAGATGACTCTATAAAAAGGCAAGTCTAACAAAAAGATAACTAGGCATGGGATTCCTCAGATAAAGATCAAAACACCAGTGAAATAACCAAATTAAAAGCTTTGTATAGAATGCTTCATTCTTTTTTACATTATTCATTTGTTGACATAAAAATAGAATAATTCACAGATCCTCCAAAATTTCAGCTTGTTACCCACTCAGTCACTTGCTGCCTTTAATAAATAGCCCGTCCTATTACACCAGTTCCTCTATCAGAGCTTTCAAGCCAGGAAGAAATTCCTGGTTAAAGGAAGTTATTTCCATACCGGAAGCATGTTAGTAATGTTTGGCTAGTTGTAATTGCCATCCTAAACCATTACCATTTAAATTATGATATTATAGCAACTCACAGTTTTAAATCAGCTACAAACAAGCCATAAAATGACTCATATTCTCTGTCATAAGGGAAGTAAAGGGAGATATACTATAGAGTGTGCTTGTGTTACCGTGACAAGTGAGTGGGTTTTCAGAGTTTTGTAAACTTTATAGACAGCTGTTAAAATGACCAACTTGAAAGGATTGGTCTTTAGCCTGGACCTTAATCTTAAGAATAACATTTATTTTAGAGCTCCTATCCTTTATGGATTTGTTACCCAAGATCCTGCCTTATACAGGTAATAAATATTTATTGAGGGATTACTATGTGTATGGCAATGCACCAGGAACTATTTTATGAGTTCCTTTTCTAAAACATCTTGGAAGCTAGTCAGGGAGCTGAGTCAAATATGTAAGCTTCCAGGGGAAAAGGCAGTGTAAATGAAGTGGACATGTTGTTCAGAGACTGCCTAGCACAGTGCCTGGCACATAGTAAGTCCTCTATATCCATAAAGCTTTGTTTAAAAATCTAAAAGGTATTTGGGACCGCAGAGGAGAGAGTTCACTTTTCAGTGGGGTGATGAAAGAAGGTTCCCTTGAGGAAAGCAGTGTCTGAACCGGACCACAGAGGGACGCAGAGTGGGAAGGAGTGAGGGCTGTGTGTGAGAAGAGGGCCATGGGTAACGAGTTTAGAGAGCAGGGGTCTTGTAGGTGAGAAGTGTGGCTGGAAGCCAGGAAGACGCTTGTGGCCAGCTTTGTGGGTGACTCTAAGAAGTCTGAACTTGATTTAGCAGACAGTACCTTAAGAAGCCTACCCTTCCGGTCATGGCATGTCCGAAGAATTGAGTCAGGGGGACGCTTCAAGAAGCTAGGCCTCTACCCCACATGGTGGCTGAGGAATAGGAAGGAAGGACCGCTGTAGGAAACAGTGTGAAGAAGCAGTACAACCAAGTGCCTGACTGAAGGTAAGGCAGGAAGGAGAGAGAGGAGTGAGGTCTTGGGACAGAGAAAAGTGGCCCCACAGGTCAAGTTAGAGACTAAAAGAGATAATGATGAATTCTAGACATGTTGCAGTCAAAGGGTAGTGGACTTCCAGGAAAAATGCCCAGCATAGAGAGTTGGAAATCTGGTACCAAGGCTTGGAAAGAGATAGAAACAAAGGATAGAAATTGGGAGCCATTTGCTTAGAGGTTTGGTCAAAGATGTAAAAGTGGAAAATGTCTTCAAGGGAGGGTCCATAGTGACAACAAATCCCTTAGCAAGTAGCAGCCACCAGCTTAGCCTAGCTCAAGTTAAAGGGGAATGCATAGGTTTATGAGTCTGGGGAGCTCAGCCCAGTGGAAGGACTACAGAAGCCAGGGTCTCTGAGACTGCGTCTCTCTCTTGCCCTTGCCTGCTCTCTCTCTCTCTCTCTCCTATCTCTCATTTCAGCTGATCTCCATTTTATTCTGTGATGAACTCCATGTAGTAGGACTGGATGCTGCCAACAGCCCCAAAGCCACACGCTCTCAGCTTCATTACACCAGGGTCCAGCCATTAGTGCCAAAGAATGATTTTGATTGTCCCTGCTCTGGGCACGTGCTAACTCCTGGGTCTGGGTCATGTGTCCAGGCCTGGGTCATGTGCCCACCTCTAGGGCCAGGGGATGGGTTTGCTACTGGGGAGAGCAGGTCGATGAAGTTAGTGGCTCAACAGAAACAATAGATACCACTCGGCCTAGGGACTGAGGCTGGGACGTGACCATGTTATGCTGCTGAAGGAGGAAGATGGCCCAGGAATGTGCAGACAGATGGGGGCAGACAGGATGGGACCCTAACACTAAAGGAGGAGAGTTTTAGTAAGAAAGAGGAGGTCTGACGTTGAGACTGAGCAGAAAACCAGGTACATACGCAATCTTAATCTTACTGAAAGACCCAATTCCTAAAAATAACTGGGCTACTTATCTTGTTATGTTTCTCACTTCTTTGGGTTAAAGCAAGAACAGCCTCTCCAGTTGATTAAGGAAGAGACACATTAGGTTTCATCAGTCATTCAGATATTTCAATAAACAATTGTGGACCCCCTACCCTATGTGCCAGGCATGATGTTAGGTGCTGGGGAACACAAAAATGAAGTCTTCTTGCCCTGAAGGGTATGGGATGAAGAACAACATGAAGCATCCAACACAGCACATTATGTGCTGTATCCCTAATTCCATGAATGTTTATTGAGCATCTACTATGTGCTGACCGGTGGTGGGCACGTGGGGGTCCAGGGCTGTTGAAGATGCGGCCTCCATTTGAACAACAGCTGGAAGCTGCACTTACCATCTTACCACATCCGTCGCCCCGTATTGAGGTTACTTGCAAAGTCATTCTCCACCTAGACGCTGGTCTAAGCATCATGCTTAGATGCTACCACCAAATATTTTCCAAATGAATGGATGATAAACTAGACATAGACCTGACAAGATGTCAGTTTCAGCAAATCCAGGAAATCTGACTTTGTCCTCTTTACATTTAGCCTCCTTTGTTTCCTTTTAGCTGATGTCATGATGCCAGTAGAAAAGCAAATGATCATTTGGAAATATTCAGTGGCCCTAGTAGTAATCTGCTTCTATTATTAGCAAGCAACAAATCGACCAAATGGCTGAACAGCAGAATGACCATCCGGACGACCACGCTATGACACCCACTGGCGCCAGGCCAGCCAAGGCGGGTGCAATGCAATGGGTTGGGGGCCTAGCCATCGCCCCATGATCGCCCTGCAGAGGGAGGCCCAGGCCACCTACCTGCGGGCTGCGGTGGGTAGGTGGGGCCTCCCTTTGTTGGGGCAATCCATCGTGGGGCTCCTGGCCAGTGGGTAGGACCTACCTCTTTGGGGTGATCAATCACAGGGCTCCTGGACTGTGAGAGGGCACAAGCCGGGCTGAGGGGACAACCCCCCCCCCCCCAGTGAACAAATTTTGTGCACCAGGCCTCTAGTATGGCTATAAAATACTATTCTAGCATCCTCTAGATCAGTGGTTCTCAACCTCCTGGCCCTTTAAATATAGTTCCTCATGTTGTGACCCAACCATAAAATTATTTTTGTTGCTACTTCATAACTGTAATGTTGCTACTGTTATGAATCGTAATGTAAATATCTGGTATGCAGGATGGTCTTAGGCGACCCCTGTGAAAGGGTCGTTCGACCGCCAAAGAGGCCGAAACCCACAGGTTGAGAACTGCTGCTTTAGATAGTAACTTAGTTAATCCTCAGGACAACCCTGTGAGAGATAGGTAGAATTTTATATACGTGAGTTATCCCAAAGCCCAGAGCGGTTAAGTAACTTGTCCAAGGTTACACAGGGCTGGCATTCAAAAGCAGGCAGTTGAGCTCTGGGGTGCACCTCCCTAACCACCAGTGATAGCCACCCCCTGGATTCAAGTCCCTTTTCCCCTTTCTCTTAGTTTCTTGCCTTGTGAAGCTGGCCCTCTCTGAAGTTCCTGGCTTCAAAATGAGGGGACTTTCCAAAAGAAAGCCAAGCCAAAACCTGGTCTTATTTGAGAATAAAGGACTCCTTCTTTTGCTTTGTTTCCAATTCATGTACTCTTTAAAGTTTTTCCACATCCAGATATTTTCCTCTCTAGAGCAGGAAGAAAAAAAAAAGATTCTACCTGAAAATGGCTTCCCCACCTCCCCCTGACAACATGAAATAGATTCTTCTCAGCATTTCTATTATTGATTAAAAAATATGGTTACGATTACAATGAATAAACTAGAGCTTAGGTTAGAAGGGCCCTTCTGATCAGCTTCCTGTTCATGGCATAATTGAGCTGATGAGTCAGTTTAATCCATAATCACCTCCACTTACCTATCAGCCTTCCACGAGCCTTTTCTCATTTAAAAACTGTGTGTCCCACTTGTTACCCAGGATACAAATGAAGTTGTTGAGCAGCCATTCACTATTTTTGCACCCTGCCTATGGGGTCATTTCCGCATCACCTTTGGAGCATTTTAGGAAAATATTGTTGGTGTATGAGAACTAATGACTGAGGCTGATCCCAGGGGAAATCACCTTGGCCTCTTTTCCTCTCTTCCTTCAGCAACATTTTTATCACTTGGCTATCAGGTTCCAATAATCATTGGGGCAGTCATGAGAAGAAAATCTCACGGGGCAGTGGGAATTGAGTTAGCCAGTGTGTGTGATATTAGGGAGTGTTGGCGGAAGATGCAGAGAGTTTTATTTTTATAACGGAGAGGAGTTTGGAACTGATTGGAAGGACATGAACTTCAAGTTCTTACCAGCTGCCTCTGCATATCCCAAGAGGGAAAGTCTCACGTTGTCCCCATACCTGAGAAAGTCACTTTGCCTCCACCGACATAGGGCAGGAAGGTCAAACTGTAACTCCGGTTCTACCAGGCAGGATGTACAGAGTCTGATTCCCGGCTGCTTTTTAGCCCAGGGGGTAGGGATGTTTACCACACCTCATTCAGAGCTGGGTGACAATAACAATAGGCCTGCACAAGGAATCATCTCCGTGGTCCTCTTTCTCAGAGAATTCCACCCACTCTGAGTTACCCAAGAGAGCTGATTCCTACATTGCAGCCTCGGCTCTGGTCCTGTGCTCTTTCTCATAGTCTCTGGTGCCTCCCCAGATAACCTCCACTTACCCCTGACTCTGTTTTGATCTGTAACCAGGGTATGCTGGCTCTGACACGGGCTGTGAAGATCTGGTCCCTGGATCTCTGACCCAAGAACTTTCTGTGGCTAAGGCACTGTTGCATGCTGGTATTTCGCTTCCTTCTGTGCCTATGACCTGTTGGGCAGGGCACTGTTCTCTAAGTCAGCATTTCAAGGAGATTAAAAAGAAGTTAAGCCTTTAGTTCAAATAGTTCAGTTAATCCCAGAGACAAGCACACTGGATTTTGAGTCCTTGTGAATAGCCAAGCCTTAAAAAAGCCTAAGTGGTCATGGAAATGTGGTATACGCTCCTTCCACATTTATATGTTGTACGTGTGTGTGTGCATATATATGTGTGTAAGCCATTTGATTTCTCAGAGTTTCACTTCCTCCAAGGGTAAAATGGGCACAGTGAAACGGTGGTCCAGAGCTCATCTTCTAGGTTTTGTTTTGTTAGAGACTTGGACATGTGGGCCAAAGCTTATTTTCATGGCTGTTATATACACATATCAAATAGTTAATATTTGCAAATTTTTACTAAATTTTTTACTTGACAGTTGTCTTCTTCTATGGAGTATAGTTCATAGTTTCTGTGAACATGCTTTCTAAATTGACTTAGTAAAAAACAAAACATTGAATGTTTCCAGATATAAACCGGTTATGAGAGTTTGAGACAAAATTCAGACCTATTATTTTTTTGTCACTGGAATTAACTCAGATAATAGGGGTCATTTGCTTGTAACTCCGTTTATTTTATTTCAGCCTTAGCACATGCAATAATTACGGTTACTGCAGTCACAACACTGTCCTTTATCACTGAGACCCAGAATGTATTGCTCTCAGAGCAGAAGAACTTAAGCAGGTACACCTGTCAGGCACATCACACATAGGGGACAGTGGGTGATGCCCTAGGCAGCGGTTCTCAACCTGTGGGTCACGACCATCGGAAAACACATATAGCATATCAGATATTTACATTATGATTCATAACAGTAGCAAAATTACAGTTATGAAGTAGCAACGAAAATAATTTTGTGGCTGGGGGTCACCACAACATGAGGAACTGTATTAAAGGGTCGCGGCATTAGGAAGGTTGAGAACCACTTGGGGAAGGCTAGGTGGCAGCTGGTTGCATAACAGGCTCTGCACCTGCTCCTCAGTGCCCATGCCTTTCCAAGGTCAGCAGGGATGTGCTGTTCTGGGCAGTGCCGTGGGAAGGAGAGAACTTGAAAGGGGCAGTTGAGAGAGTAAGGCACAGAGCAATTTTCTGGGACTCTCCTACTTGTCCATGAGACTTCCAGGTAAATTCACCAGATTCTCTCTTCAACTAAAAGCTCTTGAAACATCAATTCTTCAAAGCCTTCTTAATGATACTGGCCACGGAATGGTGATTTTCCTCCAGTACCCACCTCCTAACATTCCTGTCTCCTCTAAGTGCTATTCTAAACGAGTAGATTTCTCCTTACCAGTACACTTCATAAGTAATCATTTTACCAGCATTGATCAATATTTCTGCCTAGATCATTATGATTTGTTCACTAACAACATCCCAAATGTTTTGAGAGCTTACCATGTATTGGGATTATCTAATGTACTTCTCATGAAATTCCTGGGAAGCAGATACTGTAATTTCCCCCTTGAGAAAATGAGCACAGCAAAGCTAAAGTAACTTGCTCAAGATCACACATTGGGATATGGCCGAGCTGGGGCTCAAAGTAGGTTGTTTGGTTCCAGAGCGTGTACACTTGACCATGTTCCAGCCTGCCAGCACCTCACCCTAATCACTCAATGTACGTCAACTCTGGGTGAGGTCCTGTGGGCACCAAAGATCAAGATGTTCCCGCCCAGGCTGAGGCAGGATAGTAAGAAGCTAAGATAATGGCAAGTGGAATGGGGAGACTGAGACAGTAGCTGAACAAACGGGCCAAGCAATTTACAGCCAGATACAAGAAGTCCCCTCCCTAGAGATAACATCTAGGCCTCAGTTGTATTTCAGCTCCTGGCCTAGAAAAGCAGCAAAACCAGGGGGTGACAGCAGGACCAGCTGCGATGACTGGTGACTCCCTGCCCTGGTGCTGACCAATCAGTGGAGACCACGACCTCGAAAGCTCACACCTGGCAAAGCTGATGCTGATGAGTATTCTATTGAGATCTCCCCTAAGGCAGTGGTTCTCAACCTTCCTAATGCCTTGGCCCTTTAATACAGTTCCTTATGTTGTGGTGACCCCCAACCACAAAATTATTTTTGTTGCTACTTCGTAACTGTAATTTTGCTACTGTTATGAATCGTCATGTAAATATCTGATATGCAGGATGTATTTTCATTGTTACAAATTGAACATAATTAAAGCATAGCGATTAATCACAAAAACAATATGTAATTATATATGTGTTTTCCGATGGTCTTAGGCGACCCCTGTGAAAAGGTCGTTCGACCCCCAAAGGGGTCGAGACCCACAGGTTGGCGACCCACAAGTTGAGAACTGCTGCCTAAGGCCTCCCATAAACTTCCAGCCTTTAAAAACCCTCAAAACAAAGGACCCAGCTGTGCTCTCCCTTCCGGGAGCACACCTGCGCTTGCCCTTCCCTCTCTTCTTCCCCCACAGTGGTGCATCTCCTAAGCTCTAAGGGCCCACGACCTGCAACCAGGGAAGCAATGGGCAGTGGCAGCTCATCCCTGGCTAACACCCGGAACCTCTCTCTAAGGTCCCCTTTTCTCTGACTTTCCAGTGAGATGACAGCAGCCCCGCCTGGGCTCTTTCCTGTAGCTTTTTCTATCCTAGGCCCATCCTTGTTTCACAGTCCCCAGCTGGAATAGGCGTACTCTCAGAATCGCCTGGACTGGTGTTGTAAAATCTTTCCTGCATGAAGTTAAGAACTCACACACTACCAGCCGGCCCCAGGAAGACCTGCTCAGGGCCAGGTCCCCTTTCCTGTAACACCACTGCCTTCAAGGGGGTTTAGGGCTGAAAGGCAGAAATATGTGCTATAATATAGAAGACACTGTGCTAAGTCCATGACTCAAGTAGAACAAGAAGTGCTGAGAAAGGAGTAATCTGTTCTGGGCGGGGGACTTGTTTATTGATTTTAGAGAGAGAGAGGTAGGGAGAGGGTGGAGAGAGACAGAGAGAGAGAGAGAGAGATTTGTTGTTCCACTTTATACACTCATTGGTTGTTTCTTGTATGTGCCCTGACTGGAGATGGAACCTGAAACGGCATATTGGGACAACACCCTAACCAACTGAGCTACCTTTGCCAGGGCTATTTTATCTTTCCAATCTCATATGGCTAACTTGAATTCTTATATGTTAAAATGAAAACCCAGACTTTAAAACCTAGAAAAATGCCTTTACAAAAAACAAAACAAACAAAAAAATGGTTGTATGGCTTTAAATAAAATTCCAGAGCCTATTTTCCTTTGATTTTTAAAAAATTTTATGTTTCAATTACAGTTTACATTCAATATCATTTTGTATTAGTTTCAGGTGTACAGAATAGTGGTTAGATAATCATACACTTTACAAAATGTTCCCCTGATATTTCAAGTACCCACTTGGCACCACACATATTAAGTAATATTGTTATTACAATATTATCAACTATATTCTCTATGCTGTACTTTGCATCCCTGTGACAATTTTGTAGCTACCGATTTCTACTTCTTAATCCCTTTGCCTTGCCTTTTCCACCCAGCCCCCAACCCCTCCCCTCTGGCTTCCATCAATCTGTTCCCAGAGCCTGTTTTCTTATTTGCGTTCCACGGTAAGTGGCAGGCAGGAATATTTGAATGCCCTCTGTTCATTTTTGTTTTTTCTTGCAGTGTCTATTGCCTTATTCTCTCCAAGGGTGAATTCAGCTTGCTTTAACAGCTAACTTCAATGACTCCTGTGGCATTAACCTTGACATAAAACCTTTTAAAATTAATGCTGAGGAGGGCAGGTTGGTTCTGAAGCTGATCCTGCCCTTCCATACCTGTTAAACTACTCCAGCTGCTTTAATCAACTAGCCAAAGAAGCAAACGACACAAAAATCCACCCAACCCTCAAATTCAGCCCCCAAACAGTTGTTGGATTTCTGTGTAGTGTTCTGACTCGGTCACGCAGCCAATGACAATAATGACACTGCTTTGATCTTGTAGAAAAAAGCCTAAAACTTCGCTGACTTCTCCAGGTGCTGAAACTGTGAAAAAAACAAATTCAGCTGAGTAAATTTAAGTATTTAATTAGCTTTATTCAATGATGCCTGAATCAGGCAGCATCCCATCTAGGAAACAGAACGGGACTCCGAAGAGCTGCAGAAAAGGAAAGGGTTTCAAAGGTAGAAATGGGATAAGACAAGAAAGTCGGCAACAAAAGAAAGGGTCATTTTAGGCCAGGTCACCTACTTTTGGGGATTAGGCAGAGTACTCCACCAGTGCTGGCCAGAAAATTCCAGACTGGCTGGTTAAGATGACATTCCTGGGGGAAGCTGAAACTGTGATTAGGTTAGATAAGTCTTGGTTTGCTGATGTGGGACTTCGCATACCAGTAAGTGATTCCCTTTGGGGACTGTTGTTTCTTTTAAACAAAAGCAACAAAAATCCTTAGACAAGTGTCATGATCAAAATGCTGATTAGGAACAGATCTGGATAGATAAATACTTTTCTAGATAAATTCACTTAAAATGAGGCCGCAGGAAGCGATGGGGCGAGGTGGGCTGGAATGGGTGAGAGCTGCTTCCTGGGTGATCCCACTGGGCTGCGGCTGGAATCTGTCCCACGTGGAGGGTGGGGACAGCCCAGCAGGACTCAGCAGTTCTAATCTTTTCTGGAAAACACAAGTGGCTTTCGATCGCTGCACAAATTGCTACAGGATACCCAGCATCCTGTGACTGAGTAAACAGACACCCTTGGCTAACTGAGGCCCTGACTATGCTTAAAAATTCAACTTTTCAAGGCAAACAGAGGAAGCATAGGTTCTGCACCAAGGATACCCAGGTTTGGACATGACTTATTCTTTGTTATGAAACAGAAATGCATCTTTACTTTTAAGATACAATAGTACCATCCCAGGAATGCAATTCTGAGCATAACAGCAGGAGAAGATAGAGAATTTTGAATAACAAATAGAGTCTTAATTTTCCTTATGAGCCCAGAGGAAACATGGACAAGAGAAAAGATTTACAATGTAAGAAATTAGTTCAGATCAGATGTACCCTTTCCCCTAATTATTCACAAATCAAAAATTAAACTATAGTACTGGACTAGTTAAATTACTTTGGTGTTTTTTGCAAATCTTTAATATAAAGGAGAAACTTCGACTAAAATATACTGGTGTCCCATCCCTGCCCCTTCCAGATGGGGAGAGAGAGCCTGTGAGGCCTCCCCGTGGAACTGCCCCAGGCCCCCGCAGAGTGGCTCAGGGCCCGTCTCCTGTCTGTCTGTCTATTCCAGGGAGTTTACTCAGCTGCTATTCTGCCTAAACATCTTCTTTTTATAGTCATTCTTTTAAAATCAAGATTATTTTTTAAAGAGCAGTTTTAGGTTTATGGCAAAATTGAGTGGAAGGTACAAAGATTTCCCTGCCCCCACACATGCACAGCCTCCCCATTATCGGCATCCTCAGCCAGAGGGGTGCAATAGCTGAAACTACAAGCACACATCATTATGACCCAAAGCCCATCGTTTACATTACGGATCACTACTGGTGGTGGACATTCTATGGGTTTGGACGAACGTATAATGACACATACCCATTATTAGCAGGTCATACAGAGCCCTATTCATAAAAATATGAAAACTCTTCATGCCAACTTTCTTCCTATTATTCCAGTATATGGGCTGCCCAAGAGAGCACTAAGCTGCTTTAGGTGAGGCAAACTCAAAAAGGCTTTTCTTTGTTGAAAGTCAGGCATAGTCCCTGGCGGGCTGCAGAGTTGGCTCAGCTCATCTCCGCTTGGCCCTGACCAGCATCCCCACCCTCCGCCCTGGTGGGGACCATTCTCCACCCTCGGCATGAACCTGCAGAGGATGTAGACCTCCGGCAGCAATTTCCAGAGTGAAACTGCATGAACGGGCCGTTCTTACTATGCTGAGGATAGGGTGATGCTGTTTAAAGAATTTGTTTATTGCTGTAGTTCCAGTTCCAGGCATTGAATTGGCACACGATAAATACTTGTTGAATTGAACTAAGGGAAAATATCCATGTTCTTTATAGTAATATCTCTATTGACAAAGCAGGCATGTTTTTATTGCATGTTTAACTGCCATAAATGTGTCTACCAGAACTTGGAATAACAGAAGAAGGCTGAGGATTCTTTCTACCCATGCCCTGCCAGGACACCCCTTTTCTCCCTTTCCTTCAGATGCGGTGGACTGTGTTGCCTTGGCTCATACAAGGGGTTGGATTTTCTTATTACTTGTCTGTTTTTTTGTTTTTTTGTTTTAAATCTTCCATGTTTAGAATAGCGCCTGGTACATTGTAGGGGTACTTCGTAGGGGTTCAATGAATCTCTGTGAAATGAATGAGTAAATGATGGCTGTTCACCCCAGGGACAGGAGGGCCTTGCAAAGCTGCAGCCCGGGCAGTGCCCTCTGCAATATTGGACTTAGATGCATGGGGTCCAGATGTAGAACCTTCCACCCTCTGCCAGAGCTGGGGCTGACTCTGTCCTGCTTTGGGGGCTCCTCCTCAGTCAGCTGCTGCTATCAATCTGTATCCTTCTAGACCAGCTTTATTATAATGAATTGTGTCTACAAGAAGTTAGTTCTGTGTTGCTTGTAAATCTGTTTTGCAAGCCAAGCATGCATTATTCTTTCATACTTCCTTGGAGTTTATGCTTCCTGGATTTCAGCCCATTATTATGGTCTTCTGCACTTTCCTAAATGTGCTTTAATATGTTTGATAGTCACTTTTGCGAGGGATGAGCAGAATAAAGTCTTTGCACGCTACCTACCTCTGTTTCATCAATGACCTGCAGTAATACTTTGAGTCTCTCCTTTCCCCGCCGCATCCCACCCATCACCACATTGGCAGCTTGTCCCAGGCTCCCTTGCCCTTCAGCTTCTAAGTTCAGTCATTGGGAGGAACTACTATAAGACTGGAGGGCAGGAAGAAAGGAGAAGCCAGGGTATTTCTCTCCATGGCCAGTCCCCACTTTGCTCGGCATGCCCACTGTTGGCTGAACCTCCTCCATGGACCCAGCAAGGCAATCCTACCCCTGGAATCTGGTAGCATCACCTGTTGTCCCTCCACCCTTAGGGATAGTAGCAGGGTCTGCTTTGTTCCTCTTGAGATTGCCTCCCTGTGTCTTCTTTGGTTTCTTGGCTCTTTTGTAACAAGTTCTCTGTATTAAATCCACTCTGTTTGAGAAACCTAGAGAGGTTCCTGATTTCTGACTAGACTCTGATAGATACAGCATGTAATACTACTGTTGACTTCATGTGAGTTCCTCAGTTTCCTTCTGACGGCCCTGGGGAACGAAGCACCTACCTCACTGAATAAAGTCATAATCAATTGTTTGTGGAAGATTTCTGAAACCCTGAAATGGCTGGAAAGTTATAAGTAAGTATGTCATTAGTTAGCATCCATCCAAACTCTTTGCATGCTAAAGAATGTTTAATTTCTGTTCCTTTGGGAGCAATCAACTGGCTGAAGAGACTGGGGCACTCCCTTGACAATGGTTTTGCTTGCCTTCCAAGCCTGGAGGTAGCTATGGTTCCTGACTTGTCACTCACTGGATGCTAGGCTGCCTCAGGTGGATGTCAGTGTGCACCGAAAGCTAGGTTCAAGGTAGACACCCCCAGGGCCCTGGCAGATGACTCAGGCTGCAGATTTGGGCTGATGAGGCTCCCTGGGAAGAGCATGGCCTTTGTGTTTGAATCCCAGCTTTGCATCTCCTGAGCTGTGTAAGTTTGGGAAAATCACTTCACGTTTTTAAATCTTGAGCTTTTTTTTCTCACATCAGATGGAAATAAAGCTTTATATCAGGCTTTACATTAGATCAGTGGTCGGCAAACCGCAGCTTGCGAGCCACATGCGGCTCTTTGGCCCCTTGAGTGTGGCTCTTCCACAAAACACCATGTGCGGGCGCGCACGTACAGTGCGATTGAAACTTCGTGGCCCATGCGCAGAAGCCGGTTTTCGGCCTGGGCGAGTCTATTTTGAAGAAGTGGCGTTAGAAGAAGTGGGGGGTGTCGGTCGGTCAGGCGACGGGAGACTTGGCACAGGCAGGCCACGGGATAAGCAGCGCGGGGGAGGCGCGCGATTCATGCACGAGTTGAGCGAGCCAGTCAGTCAGCAGTCTCATGTGCAGTGGTTAGTGCTAGTTGCATCCGCAAATCGCGTGTGGGTGACAAAAGTACCTACTTGAAGCATAAAGTTACCTGTATTTTTCCAACCAGCTGCAAATCCTACAGGTATTTTTGTCATCAATTTAAGAATTGTAATTCTTTTGTGTTGGTGGCTTTATTATTATAAAATGAAACATATTTTTAGGTGCCCTGTTTGAGATAGCTACAAAGAAGAAGCAAAGAAAAACAGAAGACAAAAACTGTGAAGTTGAATGTACCTACCTATATAATTTAAATTTAAAAAATTTGGCTCTCAAAAGAAATTTCAATCGTTGTACTATTGATATTTGGCTCGGTTGACTAATGAGTTTGCCGACCACTGCATTATGTGGTTGCCTCAGAGGAAAAGATGTGCCTGTCGGCCCAGCTGGCGTTTACTAACCTAAGACTTGGCTACGGAGAGCTGGCTCTTCTCCTTTCCCACCAACTCACTAGCATGTAAGCTTACTCATGTTCTATAAGGTCTATCGAGAACCCAGCCAGCTCCCAGCCTTTTCCAGGTATGTTTAGAAGTAACTCAGAACCTAAGACCTTTGAAGGGACACAATAACTGTTTCTACTAAAACGTCAACCTCTTTAATTTATTTCTTTTCTGTTTACTCATCTTGCCTGTTTATTAAACACAGGTTTGATGGCTTGGTCTTTGAAAGTAGGGCATAGAAAAAAAGAGATAAGGAATACTTACCTTTGCATAGCTCTGAGCTCAGACCTGGCAAATATTGGATGATATGACTAGGAATGAATACAGGTCTGAATGTCTGACCTTGAGGGCCTAGACAGGTGTTCTCCATTATGAGGTGTAGTCTAAGCTGACTGAACTCTAGGCTGGAGGACACCATTTCAGGTTATGCTTTTGCTATGAGATCTCTTGAAAGGAACTGATTCCTGCCATTTGGGGGAATGGGCAAACTACACTGTTAACTTAATTGTATTTAATCACTCTGTTAGATATTTTTAGCCATTGTTTTCACAATTAACAAGCGAAAATGTAAGCCAGTCAACTCATATTATAATCTTTCTAAAAAGCAAACCCAGGTAGATAAGCGAGAAATGTAGGGAGGAGAAGTGCTGAATCTTAACCCACCCTACCAAGTGCTGATTTGCACAGATTTGAAAAGCATGATTAGGAATGAGTCTGGAGCGCAGCTGAATTAATGAGCGATTGCACATAACTCTGAGATTGAGAGTCACAGAACCTCCTAATGAGAATACATTGAGGGCACAAGTGAAATCACCCTTAGCAATTCTAGAGAATAGCTTTCATTGCCCTGCCTGGGTTTGGGGCCCAGCCTTTGGGTGGTGGAAAGATGAATTAGCAAGAGGCCAGTCAGAATGACCTAGAAAAGCCTGTTCTTCTGGAAAGTCACTGCTCCCTAAGATCTCAGCCAGGAAATTGATGGAGTTCATGTTCTCAACCAGTGAAGCGGAGGACCCCAGGCCAGGGGCCCCTCCAAGGACACACCGGGGTGGAAGAGCCATGTTTACTATCGTCAGGACCTTGAGGCTACCAAGCATGAAGCTTCAGAGATGCAGAATCACTGACACACATTAGTTGAATTCATTTACAGTAACTATGCTTTGTGTAACTTTGTTTATTCAAATCAGAAGATAGACAATACATTTAAAATGTTTTTCAGTAAGTCTTGAAATAACAAAAGATTTCTTTGTTTAATTCAGTTTATAATCCCAGTGCTGTCCAGTAGAAATACAGTGTGAGCTACAAGTGTGAGCCACGTATGTGATTTTAAATTCTCTAGTTGCCACATTTAAAAAAGTGAAAAGTAAACAAATTTTCCTACATACTTTGTCATGTTCTAGTAAAAAATGAAATGTGAAGGGAAAAAAAAGTGAAAAGTAACAGGTGACATTACTTTCAAGAGTCTGTTTTTCCAGTCCTGATGAGGACTCTCCTCCCTGTTGTGAAGGTAGACCCATGTCCTAATGTCTGGATTCCATGAGCCCTAGGGCAAGTCTTGTTTCTATCCATCACTGACAGGACTGAACTCTGTCTTTCTCAAGGAATGTGCTCAGCAGGCCCTGGAGTCCAGAGGTAGTCAGAGAAAAAGGAAGAGCTATTACCAAAGCCTTTGATTTCATTTGGAAAATATGTTCCTATCTTAAAAGTGAGATTACTTTTCTTTGTCATTACTTTGCCAAATTAATTCCTTTGAGAAGAGAAGCCATATTCTTTTTATAGCAACTGGTCTCTTGGTTTCTCCATGAATATACCTATTAAGACAAATCGGATCTCAATAATTTTTTGAGCAGCTGGCCAAAAGCTTGGCACTCACGACCTTCCTGTCAATACAAGGTCAAGCACTAACAAAGCACATGTTGTGTGACTAACAGGGTACTGGGCTCTGTAATGGATAAAGAATGAAATATAAGCCCTGGTTATTTTATCGAAGTTAGGCTTTTGCTATAAAACAATACAATATTGAATAAAATGCTCATAACATGCTATATGCAATAAAAGATCTGAGGAGAGAAAAAGAAAAGAGTATGTTTTACTTAACCCAATATATCAACCCATTATCATTTCAATATATAATCAGTATAAAAATTATTAATGAAATATTTGACATTCTGGGTTTTGTTTTTGGTACCACGATTTCAGAACTCAGTGTAATTTATACTTAGAGAACACCTCAGTTAGACATTTCAAGTTCTCAAGAGACATATATGGCTCGTGGCTATTATATTGGACAGTGCAGTCTTAAGACTATTGCATCCCACAAACTTTCTGATTTATTGAAAGTCTATCATTTTGAAATCCGACTCAAGGACTCATTATTAACTCACCTTGCTCTGGACTTCCTGGTATGGATGGTGAAGCTCATGTTAACAATGTGCTAACGAGACTAGGGTCTACCACTTTAGTCTCCACCCTGGGGTATTCCTGCTTCCACTCTACTTTTCACACACAGCCAGAGCGATCCCTTATAGCAGTGGTTCTCAACCTGTGGGTCGTGACCGCTTTGGGGGTCGAATGACCCTTTCACAGGGGTCGCTTAAGACCATCGGAAAACACATACAGTGGGGCCTTGACTTACGAGTTTAATTCGTTCCGTGACGGAGCTCGTAACTCAAATTACTCGTATGTCAAATCTTAAAGTGAACGAGTGAGACACGTGATGCTTCACACTTACTTCTGCCCCTCTACCTGCAATCCTCTCTCCCACGTCTCCCTGCACTTATCAGAGGGGCCTTCCTTGACCACTGTATATAATAGCTCTTAAATAGGGTTTCTTTTAACATAATTTTAACATAATTTTAAGGCCCCTTCTCATCACCTTGCAGACTCACCCCCTAGTACCTGCTTCATTGTCTTTCACAGCACTTGCTTGCTTATTAGTTTATTTTCTGTTTCCCCAAGGCCCCCTTCCTCCACCTATAGAATGTGAGGTCTATCAGGGACTTCCTCTATTTCCTTTGAAGGCACTGAAGACTCAGCAGCAATAGTATCTGGTGCTCAACCAATTTTGGTGACTGAATAAAGGAAAATAACCCAACCTTGGTGGGAAATGCTTATGGGAATTACAGACTTTCATAACAACGAGAGATTTATATGTGAGGCCCTACTTGGAGTTTACTCTTAGGACTCAGCGAGTGTTTCCCCCTGTGCTACATTACTTGTCTGACTACTCATGGCCACTCATCCAGGTTATTCAGCACCCATAGGGGTCTCTGCCTGACGCCCTTATTACTTTTCTTATCATTTATCAGCTGCTACAGGCTCACATTAGGCACACTGCTTTTATTTGACAAACCATAAATTAATAGTTCTCCAGCAATCTTAGATGTGTTTCTTTGATAGTAGCTCCTAGCAACTCAAATTGCTTAAAACCAGATCAGCAGTTTCTGTCAAAGAACTCCTCACATGCGACTATCTGATTGTCCTGCTTTTTATTAGTATTTACACATTCCTGTCAGGGACGTGGGGAGGGACGCCCCACATTTGTTTTTAGGTCACTGGAATTCACAGCAATTTCCCTGTCTGGGTTGGGTGTGCACTGACACAGCCACTAACGGCTGCTCTGTGTTTCTCATGCTCCTGTGTTCTTCTTCTGAGAGGATGGGGTCACTGCTTCAGAATGAACCATTGCTTTGAACTTGTAAGCACCTTCCTGTATTACCTTTGTGAGGTCGAGAAGAATATGCCCTAATTAATCTACACTTTCCCATGGTCCCCCACAGGACCTACAACACAAGTCTATGAAGTCTCTAGTCAGGGGTGGAATGTGGCCTGTGGCCAGGAGACTGACATGGTCACCAGGTCCAACCTGAACGTCCCCCAGATGTTCCACTGTACCATGTTCTAACCAGGTGAACTGTGCGACCTAAAGGGCTTCTGATGTGGCTGTGGATTGAACCGATGTGAGCCCACAGCAATCTGCATGCTTGGAACTACTCAGAGGCATCCCTGTCAGCAGGAAACACAACTACAAACGCTGTCACTCAACCAGTCGAGTGAATGATAAAGAATAAGCTCTAGGGCAGGGGTGGGCAACCTTTGTGTGAGTGCGTGCCCAAACCAGCAAAATCTCTGACTCAAAATTCTTCTGCGTGCCAACCCTAATTTTTTGAGAACATGTTACACCTACTTGATATCTCTTAAGGTGTATGTGTATGTGAAGAACCTTGAAGAAATAATAAAATTAATTCGAGCGACAAAAACACAGTATATGATGATGAAAAATACATTTATTTTTAATGTATACATGTACACTGATAGTCCGACAGAAAACTTTATGACTCCGTTTGATATTATCAGTGGGACTTCTGCTGCTGCATCACTGATGACAGAGATTTTACATCAGGTTTATATTTCGTGACCTTCAGAGATATGCACGAGCTACTACTTTCATCCGTCAGGCTACTCCTATTATGAGACTTAACAAAATTCATCACTGAGAACAAAGATTCACAAGCGTATGTGGATGAAAACATGGAGAATAACGCTGTTGCCAAGTTTTTTAAACAGAAAAAATTTTCTGGAATGGCATTCCAAGTCCTCAATAGTTCGTTTTCGACACTAATGAAATTGCTCTTCCCCTCTCTCGTCAATCCACGTCTATGGTCTTTAAGATAACTTGTTATGTAAAATTATTTATTTATCTAAGATGCACCTACACTGAATTTATCTGAAAAATAAAAAAGTCGATATTAAGAAAAAAATTCTAAATGGAAGATTATAAGAGAGGGTTTCCCATGCCAGCAAAAGTTACTGGCATGCCATGTTTGGCACATGTGCCGGGGCTAGCCCACCCCTGCTCTAGGGAGATAAAGGAAGAGCATCATCTCCTTGGTAAGTATGCTAACTTTGCAATGACATGACATATTATAAACACAGTGAACTCTGATTAGTTGAAGGACAAAGCTAAAAATAACTTTAAAAAAATTTTTAACCCGCTCCCAAGGATTTACTCCCATTAATTTTTATTTATTTATTTAATATACTAGAGGCCCAATGCACAAAAATTTGTGCACTCGGGGGGAGGGGGAGGGTCCCTCAGCCCGGCCTGTGCCCTCTCACAGTCTGGGACCCCTCGGAGATAATGACCTGCTGGCTTAGGCCTGCTCCCAGGTGGCAGAGGGCAGGCCCAATCCCTAGGTGCAGCCCCTGGTCCGGCTCAGAGCAGGGCCGATTGGGGAGTTGGGGCGCCACCCCCTGTCATGCACAGAGCAGGGCATATCGGGAGGTTGCGATGCCACCCTCAGTCACGCTCAGGGTAGGGCTGATTGGGGGGTTGGGGCACTGCCCCCTGTCACACTCAAGGCAGGCTCGATGGGGAGGTGCGGCGCCACCCCCTGTCACGCACAGAGCAGGGTCAATCAGGGGGTTGGGGCACTGCCCCCTGTCATGCACAGAGCAGGGTCGATCAGGGGGTTGGGGAGCTCCCCCCTGTCACCCACAGAGCAAGGTCCACCAGGGGGTTGGGGAGCTCTCCCCTGTCACCCACAGAGCAAGGTCCACCAGGGGGTTTGGGAGCTCCCCCCTGTCACTCACAGAGTATGGCCGATAGGGGAGTTGGGGCACTGCCCCCTGTCACGCACAGAGCAGGGCCCATCAGGGGGGTTGGGGCTCCGTATCCTGTCATGCACAGAGCAGGGCCCATCAGGGGGTTGAGGAGCTCCCCCCTGTCACTCACAGAGTAGGGCCGATAGGGGAGTTGGGGCACCGCCCCCTGTCACACACAGAGCAGACTGATCAGGGTGTTGGGGTGCCACCCTCTATCACCCACAGAGCAGGGCCGATTAGGGGGTTGGGGTGCCGCCACTCTCACACTCAGGGCAGGGTCGATGGGGAGGTTATGGCTCTACCCTATCACACACAGAGCAGGGCCCGTGGTGGGGGGGAGTTGGGGTGCCACCCTCTATCACCCACAGAGCAGGGCCAATCAGGGGGTTGGGGCGCCGCCACTCTCACACTCAGGGCAGGGCCGATGGGGAGGTTATGGCTCTACCCCGTCACACACAGAGCAGGGCCTGTGGGGTGGGGGGGTTGGGGCGCCGCACCCTGTCACACACAGAGCAGGGCCTGTGGGGTGGGGGGTGTTGGGGCGCTGCACCCAGTCACACACAGAGCTGCAGGGCGATCAGGGGGTTGGGGAGATCCCCCCTATCAGGCACAGAGCAGGGCCAATCAGGGGGTTGGGGCGCCTTCCCCTGTCAGGAACAGAGCAGGACTTATAGGGAGGTTGTGGCCCCGCCCCCGTCACACACAGAGCCACAGGGCGATCAGGGGGTTTGGGCGCTGCCCCCTGTCACGCTGATCCCGGTGCTGGGAGGCATATTACCCTTTTACTATATAGGATAGAGGCCTGGTGCATGGGTGGGGCCGGCTGGTTTGCCCTGGTGTCCTGGATCAGGGTGGGGGTCCCCACTGGGGTTCCTGGCCAGCCTGGGTGAGGGGATGATGGCTGTTTGCAGCTGGTCACACACCCTTCAGGGTGGGGGTCCCCACTGGGGTGCCTGGCCAGCCTGGGTGAGGGGATGATGGCTGTTTGCAGCTGGTCACACACCCTTCAGGGTGGGGGTCCCCACTGGGGTGCCTGGCCAGCCTGGGTGAGGGGATGATGGCTGTTTGCAGCTGGTCACACACCCTTCAGGGTGGGGGTCCCATCTGGGGTGCCTGGCCAGTCTGGGTGAGGGGCTGAGGGCTGTTTTCAGGCTGTGACTGAAGCTCCCAACTCCTCCTTTTTCTTTTTCTTTTTTTTTTTTTTATTCTGGGCCAGCTTTAGCCTGGCTCCAGCTCTGAGGCCATCCACTTCTGAAAGCAGGTATCTGGTTTGTTTCGGTTCTACAATCGAAACTCTGTATCAACTCCAGCTCTGAGATCCCAGCTCCCTGAAAGCTGGTTTCTGGAGTTTTTTTAAGCTTCTATTTGTTACTATGTTTCTTAAACTGCAGGCTGAGAGGCCGGCAAGGCAGGTGGGGAACATTGCAGTCCTCCGTCACTGAAGCAAGCAAGCCTCATGTTCAGATTAAGCTTCCTGGCTGCCGGCTGCCATCTTGGCTGACAGTTAATTTGCATATCCCCCCTGATTAGCCAATGGGAAGGGTAGCGGTCATACGCCAATTACCATGTTTCTCTTTTATTAGATAAGGATTTTTATTGATTTCAGAGAGGAAGGAGAGGGAGAGGGAGAGATAGAAGCATCAATGATGAGAGAGAATCATCATCAGCTCTATCCTGCACATCCCCCACTGGGGATCAGTCCCACAACCCAGGCATGTGTCCTTGACTGTAATTGAACCTGGGACCCTTTGTCCGCAAGTTGACGCTCTATCGACTGAGCTAAACCAGCTAGGGCACTCACATTTATTTTTAAAGAGAGGAGAATGGAGAGAGAGAGAGAGAAAGATGGGAGAGAGAGAGAGAGAGAGAGAGAGAGAGAGAGAGAGAGAGAGATTGACCAGTATGCATCCCACCTGGGGATTGAACCCATAACCTAGGTATGTGCCCTGACCAGGAATTGAACCCACAACCTTCTGGTGTATGGATATAGCTCCAATCAATTGAGCCACTGAGTCAGGTCAATAACATTTTCTAAGAACAGAGAAAAATAGAATGGCCAAGAGACATTGTGAAACAGGAATTTTTAGGGGTGAAAAAGACAGGTTTAGGAAATTTTAGAAATTAAGGGGACCATGGAAGAAGCACAGAGCTACAGAGCTACAGAGCAGAAGATGTATTTCCATAGAATAGGGGAGCTGGAAACAGCAGAAGGTCCATATTTACAAAATAAAGGGAAGGAAGCCCCTCATCCTGAAGGAGGAGAAGAAGGCCCAGAGGGAATAGGAAAACAATAAGGAAGCGGGGGAGGAAAACCTCACAGGTCCCATGTGAGGTTCGACCTTTGAGCTCAGAAGTTATAGTAGCAGCCAGTCCAAGGGAAGAGTGACCATTCAGAGGGGATATCAAGGCACAGGGATCTGCAGCCTTTATAAGCTGTAGGGAAAGGAACTCATGGGAGTCCTTCTCCCTCCCCACGTGGGAGTCTGTACTTGTTCTTTAATAAATTTCCACCTTTGCTATACCACCTTTCGTCTGTGGATTCACTCTTCGACTCCCACAGACAAAGAACCCAGCGGGAGTTCCAGGGGAACACCGTGTGTTCTGGTCTAAAAATCCCACTTCAATTGGAAACCACCTTTCAGAATTAGCAATTATTTAGAATTTATTAGACGCTGTGAGATCCATTTCTTTTTTGCACAGCGGAGTCAAGGTTATTGTAACTAGGCAAACAATAGTTTGTGTCCTAGAATTTTATATTTATGTGATATTGAGTTACTAAAGCTTGTAAACTTTGCCAAGTTTTACCCAGATAGAACAGGAGCAGCAATTCCTGACTTAACAAAATCAGGAATGTAAATGAAGGCTGGATTACAGCTCAACAATGGATGACTCTACCTGCCAGATTAGGACATTAGGAAAGGGGGCAGAAATAGGATGTTGGGGAACCGGCTAGTATTGTAAGAAATATTAATCATGCTCTGTTAACCATGATTGTTTTATTCTGATTAAAGAAGGCATATTCTACCCCAGCTGGAGCTGACCTGCAGATGCAGCCCTTCCTCCCCATTTGGAGCTGCCTATTATCATGGAAAGATGAACAGATTTGTCACAGAAACCAGACTTGCCAGCCCTTTGAAGATCCCCAGCCCTTTTTGCATATCTGCAGGCCTCTGCAAACCTCCAGCCTGCTTACCTGGTAGTTCTGGCACTCCCTTTGGCTATTTCCCCAAGTAACCTCAGCCCTGCATATATCACTCAGCCCTTTAAAGACCCCTAGTCCTTTTGCATATCTGTAAACTGCTCTTTTGCTATATAAGCAGCTGGCTGATGGTGTGCTGCAGAGCAGATTTTTGTGGATAACCTGCTGCTCTCCCATATGGCAGGTAGTATTGGAATAAACACTTATATATGATTCAACCCTGTCTCTGCTTAATTGGCTCCAGTAGTGACAGGCAGCCCAGACCCATTGTTTGTCTGGTTACAACTATGCTTCATTCAATTCCATTCCACGGACAGTTATCAGTGCTTGGTGGTACTCCAGGTAGCCTGGCATTAATTGGATTATGTCCTTGTACTCAGAAGACACATAATCTATTAGAGGAAGACAAATCTGACCATTTGACAATCAAATACAAATATGGACACTGCTTTAGTCACTCAGAGGAGAAGTGGCCTGCTCCCTGGTGTGCTGGGAAAACTCCCCAAAGGAGGTGCTGTGGAGCCAGACTTTGAAGAGCCCCATGTTAGGGTCTTGGCACCTGCTAGTCCCATTCCTGGAACAGCTCTGGCCCCAGATTTTCTGGACCATCTCAGACCACCTTAGGTTTCCCCTCCCCGCCGCCCCCCCCACCCCCCACTACCACTCTTTCTCTGTTTTCTTCTTGGCACTTACCATTATATGAACTTCTCTTAATAACTGTGTTTATTTGTTCAGTGTCTGTCTTATTCCTCAAGAACATAGCCCTGAGAGCAGGAACCTGATCTTTGATGTGCATTAATGTATACGCAGTGCCTGGAGAAGTGTCTGAGATACACCAGGATTCCAGTAAGTGCTTGTGAGGAACCAACGGGCTCAGCTGCAGTAAGGAGCCATCAGAACTTCTTGACTGTCAGGTGACGTGATGAAACCGTTCTGGACAAATTATTCTAGCAGCGGGGTTTAAGATGAATTGTGTGGGACACAGACTTGGGGCAAGAAGAACAAAGAAGATTTCTGGAATAAGATAAGTGTGAGTGCTACAGGTAAGATACGGGTTGTGGCAGCAGCATAACAGGGTAGGCTGAACCCAAGATAACTGCTGAAAGAAGGGTCTGCACTCACACTGGCCTTCCTACGAATCCTCACAGGCATAGCTCATTCCCTCCTCCTGGAGCGCTCCTTCCTTTGATCTTTGCATTTCATTTAGGGTTCTGTTCACGTGTCACCTTCCTAGAGTTCTTTCCTGACCACCTTATCTAAAGGAAGCCCACCTTCTACCCTGGTTTTGTTTTTCTTCCTGGGACATTCACCGCTGACATTACATTATCTGTACCGCATGCCAGTGCCCTGAGGCCAGGAGGGCAGGGGCTGCACCTGCCTTATTCACCAGGGTACACCAATGAATGGCACAACCACGTTTGCTGAATGAATAAGTACATTAGATTAGGTGTGAAGATGGCTTGTGAGAGAGACTGTCAAGCGAGATCTGAGTCATTAGGAAATGGAAATGACAAAGAGAGCTTGCTAGAAGTTATGGGTCCCTGAGGGCTCTTCATTAAGACAGAATCAGCCAAACCTCTGTTTCTCTCTTTTGCAGCATCACATAATAGGCCCTCGGTTAATCCAAAGTGAACTGCTTGGAACTGCTCAGTGGGATCAATGTCATTAGAAAACACAGCTACCTTGTTTGCTCTCCCAGTTCCTGTGCACGGAGAAATGAATAAAAATAACATCATCAAAGAAGTTTTCTTTCTTCAAAGATTTTACTAACTCCTCTGGTAAACTTTTTGTTTCAGTTATTATACTTTTCAACTCCAAAATTTCTATTTGGTTCTTTTTATTATTTTTAAAATGATGAGAGCGAGAGAGAGAGACATCGATTGGTTGTCTCCCATATGCTTCCGGACAGGGGATCAAACCCACAACCTAGGTATGTGTCCTAACCAGGAATCGAACCCACAACCTTTTGGTGCATGGGACCATGCTCAACTAACTGAGCCACACGGGCCAGAACTGGTTCTTTTTAAAAAATAATTTCTACTTATTTGATAAGACATCCTTCTCATACTTCCCTTTAGTTCTTTAAACATGGTTTTCTTTAGTTCTTTAAACATTTTTGAAACAGAAAATTTAAAGCCTTTGCCTAGTAAGTCCCACATCTGGGCTTCCTCAGGGACAATTTCTAGAGACCGATTTTCTTTTCCTGAGCATGGGCCATAACTTTTTGTTTCTCTACATATTTCATAAGTTTTTGTTGAAGACATTTAAAAAAGTTAATGTGGTAACTCTGGAATTGGATTCTCTCCAAGCCCAGGATTTGTTGCCTTTTTATTTAGTGATTTTTCTGTGGAGTCCATATACTTTGTCACTTTTGGCCACGGAGGTCTCTGCTCACTTAGCTTAGTGGTCAGCTGATAATGAGACAGAAATTTTACTAACACGTGGCACCCAGAACTCTCAGAACCTTTGCTGAGGAACTCTGTGTGTGTATTTGGGCACACTTTCAGCATTCGGTCAGGCAGTTCCCACCTCTGTCTTAGCCTTTACTTCCTGCTTGCACAGAGCCTCAAGGTCAGCCAGAGGTGAGCATTTAGGGCCTTTTCAGGTCTTTCCTGAGCATTTGCATAGCCTTGGGTTTGCAGGTAGCCTTCTAGATTCCCAGAAATCTCTCAAAGCCTTTTAAATCTCCCTACTGACAGACACCATATTCCCCAGCTTATCCTTGTAAGTTTTTTAGTTAGTCTACTCTTTGACTCAACTATTATCCACCACCTTAGACAGCTGTGATTTTTAATGGGTGCCCTGGGAAAAGGCTCTTCGCAGTGGGTGAGCCCCAGGTCAGTTCAAATAAAGATAGCTTTGTGAGTGGCCTCTTCCAAGAACCACCAGATGGATCAAATAGGACAGTTCTCTGGGTAGAGGGCTTTAAAGGAACTCCTGCCCCAGTCCGCACCCTGCAATGGCTGCCGGGCACCGGTTTTCACTTGTTGGTTATCAGGGTTACTGCTCAGCTGGGGAGAGGAATGCAGATGGAGCAAGTTGAAATGTCAACATCTTACTGCTGTTATTGAGATTCAGCCTTTTTTTCCCTTGAATAAACTCTTCTCAGATTGCCACAAACCTTGATCAATTTCCAGATTCTGAAAAAGTTGATTTTGACCAGTTTTGCCAGTGTTCTCACTGCTTTAATGGAGATTTTCAGAGGTCCTTACTCTGCCATTTTTGCTAATATCCACCCCCTACCCCCCGCTTCTATGAAATTTACTCTTTCCTTGACATAAACTATTATTTTCCAAACATTGACAATCTGAGGCCTCAAATAGTTTAGGTTATACATTTTCAACGAATGAGTTTTCTGAGACAAATGTTTGCTCATATAAAATCAACCGCCAAGGAAACGAGGTGATTAAACCAGGTAAGCCACAAGAAAAATTGTTCCTGGCTATCTATGCCTTTTGTCATTATTTATCTCCTTTTGCTTGTTTGTTTCAGCATGAACTTGGTTACCTTGAAAATGCCTGGGTAAGGTTCAGCGCTACGTGTCCGTTCCCCGTCTCCCCCCTGAGCCCAGACAAGCCTGGAGCTGAGTGAGGCTCAGGGAGAAGCGGTCTTCAGCAGACCCTCACTGCTGGCCCTCCTTGTCATGTTAGTTATCTTGGGCTGCTATACACAGAACGGGTGGCTTAACCAAAGAAATCTATTCTCTCACAGTTCTGGGGTTTGAAGGCCAAGATCAAGGTGCCAGCAGGAGTAATTTTTTCCTGTGGCTCCCCTCCTTGGCTTGTAAATAGATAGCCACCTTCTTGTGTCTTCACACGGCTTTTCCTCTGTGCAGGCCTACTCCTGTTGCTTCTTCCCCTTCTTAAGAAAATACCAGTTCCATTGGATTACGGCCACACCCAGTGAGTCCAACACTCAATGAGTAGGTTCTTCATAAACATTTTCATTGAGGATATGCATCCTCCTTTCCCCTTGCCCTTTATGTTTCTGCACACCATTTACTCCTCTGCAGCATCATTTACCCCTCTGTCAGCACCTCCACGAACAGGCACCAAGGCTTCTGGTCCATCGGGAGAGCAGCACTATATAGAGCTGCCAGACTGATCTTGATATCAGAGTTCAGATCTCCACTCCACTTGGTATCAGAGTTCAGTACCAAGCATCTAGATGACCTTGAGCAAGTCCGTTAGCTCACCTATTATCTCCAGATTGGGCTCAATTCTCTTTCACTTCTCTCTGCCCTAGACTCTGGATTTGTCACCAACCCCTGAAACAATTTTGCCTCAGGCTCTGTGTGGCACATCTAGGGGTCAACTAGTAAAATACATCCTGATAAATGCACGAATTAAATAGCTCTGAGTGGTCTCCATCTCTGCCCAGGTAATATATGCATCACTGGAGATGTTGTTGCTGCTCAGGTGAGGATGGTATAACATTATTGGCTAATTTAGTTCAGGAAGAAATGGAAGATGCAATGCAGAAGAGGGTTAATGAGAAGGTAACTCAGGATACACCAGAAGCTAGGGGTTCCCTCACAGGTATTTACTCAACTAACTTTCACTGAGAATCTGCCTTGTTCCAAGCATTGTGATGGGCAGAGCTCGTATCATGGGATTTTCTGACCATGGGATTGGACTTCGCATGAACTATAGGGTTGCAGAAAAATGTCTAAGTCTTAGGTTTATTGATTATTTGTTTTTGAGCATGGGCAAGCCACTTAGCTCCTCAGTCTCAGTAATTCCATTTTTTAAAAAAAGAGAAGAATCAGGTGTTCTATATGGTTGGTTCTACCACTTTGGCTCCCACCTTCTAGAATTCTGTTTTACTGGGAGTGGAGTGTAGAGCTTGCCTAAAAACAAATCTGTACTTTTGAGCTTGATTTCAGCACGGGCTATTCTAGCTGGCAAGATGGGAGGAGAGAGGAATATACTTGTGGTAAAAGATTTGTTTGGGGGGAAATTAACCCTACAGTTGACTCAGGAAAACTTGGAAATGAACCTCTCAGTGAACCAAATCTTTGCATTCTTGTATTGTCCTTTCATGGTGTTGTTCACGAGTACCTCACATATGGTAGGAAAGAACTCACTTTAGCATTTTAGTAAAAAAGTGGTCCACTGTGGACCCCTAGGGTGGTTGACCAGGTGGTTCATTTTAAATGCAGACTCAAGGGGCAAAACTCTCATCTGCTGATGTCACAGATGCAGCAGTCACATGTTTATGTGCTTTGATGTGGGAACCACATTTTGTTATCTTCTTTCTTCCCAGCACCTAGAAGCACAGAGCAGACCCTCAGTGGACATAACAGTCCTTATTCTCTAAGTGAAATTGTCTTCATGTCACCAGCTTAAAAAATGAGGCAAAGCCAAATCCAAATTTTAGTACTAACATTGTCCCTAAATTGTTGGAGAGCTAGATTTCATTATTTTCAATAAATCCAGTGGAAGTTGTCCTCACCTTTGGAGTTAGCAATTCAGGCCTTTGGCTCTTCTGGGCCTGGTGGCGCCTCTGTGTTCAGGCTAACTCGGCCTTGGTGCCAGCCTTGACGGGCAGCTTGTGTGGCAGGGAGGCTTGGACTACAGGCCACAGCGGGACTCAAGTGCCAGCTCTGTCACTCACAATCTTGTAACTTTGGAAAGGAGCTAACCTCGCTAAGCCCAGCTTCCTCGTCTGTGGAATGGGGAGAACACTATGTCCTACCTCAGAGAATCACTATGGAGATTAATTTTAAAAATGCATTAAAGTCCACAGTGACTGGTATGAAAGTTAGAAGCAGAAAAAATGTTGGCTTGAAGAACAAATGTCATGGGCAGGAGGGAGAATTCTCTATTTCTTTCTTTCTTTTTTCTTTTTTTCAGGATTTGCACAGAACACTATAATTATTGTATTTTTAGAATTATTTTTAATATTATAATTATTTTAAATATTATCACCATATTTTTGTGTTTTGAGCCTCCCTATGAACTTTATCAGGAGACTAAGATGCTCCTGAACTTGATTAATTAAGGTCATTAATTAATCTTCCAGATGTGCTTCTAGAAACCACTGTCATATCATTTGAATGCTTTTGTAAGATCAAAAAGATATTTGTAGTCTAAGACAGGCAGGAAAAATATATAATTAAAAACCTCAATTCTTTAAATAAATACTTATTGTATTTTGTACATTTGTGTTTATTAGCAGTAGCATATTCTTTATAAAATAATACCTAAAGTCTTTGAGGATCTATATATATAAAAGCCAAGTGACCGGAATGCCAGAACAACCAGTCACTATGACATACACTGATCGCCCCCCCACCCCTGATTGGGGGCGGGGCCAGCTGGACAACTGCTCAAAGCCCCTCCCACCTGCCAGCCAAGCCCTATCAGACCCCATCAGGGCAGGCCAAACAGACCCCACCAGTGCATGAATTTGTGCACCGGGCCTCTAGTATACATATAATTTCCTTGTAGCCATGCCAAAAAATAAAACATAAATAAGTTCTCGATACTGATGAAAATATTTGAAAAGTCTTTCCAAACCAATGAATCCAAACACTACACTTCCTTCACTTTTCCCAGCCTCCCTCCTTCAAGCAAGTACTCTTGTTTTCTTTAGCTCCCAAAGGCACTTTGAATTTATGTACTGGTCATCAGAAAGTAAAATCTCAAGTGTTTCTTCTCTAAAGTATTTAGAAATATTTTAAGCCATTACATCCAGAAAAATAGAGACTATATGGCCCTGGTCGGTGTGGCTCAGTTGGTTGGGCATCGTCCTGTGCACTGAAAGGTTGCTGGTTCCATTCCTGGTCAGGACACAGGCCCGGGTTGCAGGCTGGATTCCAGGTCGGGGGCATGCAAAAGGCAGCTGATCGATGTGTCATTGCTGTCTCTCTCCTCCTCTCTCCCTCTCCCTTCCCCTCTCTCTAAAACAAAAAATTAATAAAAATATCTTAACAAACATAGACTATATGAAGATAAGCTCGCTTTGCCTCAACTTATTGGAAACCTAGTGAGCAGTTATCATTTTAAAGCTCCGAAAAGAGATCTTAAGCAGTCATTGCCATGTCCTTAGAGGAGGGAAAGAATTATGAGCTGTGTGCTAGAGGTTTCAACCATCGTTGTATTGAAAACAGGAAGGTAAATCTGCCGGATCCTGATTAAGTTTTCTTGAGAAGTGGCTGGATAGGCGCATCTGTTGAGCTGCTAGAGACTGAAGTCACAAAAACTTGGGGTTGAGCCCTTGGGGAGCTGCTCTGAGATATGTACAGAGTATGTTGCAGTGACCAGAGGCGTCTCTGAAGTTTACACACATGTGCAAATTCCTGAGTCCATTCCTTAAGATCCAAGGTTCTCGTCAAGTTCTGGGACTCCAAATCTCACTCTCCGTGTAACAATTCCCCTCTCACAAGCATAACTCACATTATTTCTTGAGTCTGGGGAGCAGGGTGGGGAAGCAGAACAGAACAAAGAGGTCTATGCAAGTGAACTGACCCTTCTATTTTCTTCATCTAGATTAGCATAAAAATCCTGAGTGTCTCTCTCAAATATGTGATTTTTTTTTAACAACTCCCCAAAACAGACAATAACCTTTGGACCAAATGTCCATTGGTAGTACAATGAATAATCTGAGTTGTATTCAACTCAGTGGAATGCATTATGGCAGTTAGAGGGAACAGTCTACTGCTAATGAAACATCACAGGGACTCTCATAAACATGATGTTGAGTGAAGGAAGCTACAGGGTGCACACTATACGCTTCCTTTCATATGAAACATGGAAACAGGCAAACTAGTCAGGTAGTTTCCCTTTGCCGGAGGAGGTATGAAAGGGTCTTCTGATGATATTCTGGGTTTTTTGTTTATTTGTTTTTAGTGATAGTTACACAGCTGTGTTTTTTGTAAGAATTTATTAAACTGCATACTACTACTAATATGTATCCTCTGTTTATATTTCATTCCATTAAGAAGCCTTTAAAGAATGATTTATGGAAAGCAAGTACCTCAGTCTGTTGGTCACAATCTTTTCTGGTTTTGGTCTGACACCCTCACTTAGGTTGTGGCCCTTCTGTCTTTATATCCTAGATCAGGAGAAAGCCCTTTAAGACCTTCCACAATTTTCCAAGATGATATCTCTGGTAACACAATCAGTGTTTGTGATGTTTGGAGGCTTAATGATTTATAGATTTCTGTATCCAAATTTTATTTTTATTGATGAGAGAGAGAGAGAGAGAGAGAGAGAGAGAGAGAGAGAGAGAGAGAGATGTTGTTCCACTCATTTATGCATTCATTGATTGATTCTTATATGTGCCTTGACTACGAATGGAACCCATAACCTTGGTGTATCAGGACGGTGCTCTAACCAACTGAGCCACCTGGTCAGTGCCTTGGATACTTCTGGCTGACAAGTTATTACAAACTCTTTAAGGTACTCTTGCTGGGGTCATGTGAGCTGTCAGCTAAACTATTTAGTTCACGAAGATTTTAGGAAGACAGGTTCTTTTTTGGCGAGATTGTAGTGGTGATTATCAGCAGGCATGGGTTTGTGTGTTTACTTAGCTATGTGAGATTGTGAGATTTCTTACAGTCACCTCATCTTAGAGGGAAAGTTCAGATGCAAGGAGGCTGGGACACAGGCCACAAAAGGGCCTCTGAGCACTGAAATGGAAGCAGTTCTTTAAGTATTGTATTTCTTCTTTATTTTTGTACTGATTGGTTGATGATCAATGTTTTCCCATGATTTTTAACAAGCAAGAAAGAAAAGCAAATACATTAATTGATTCACTTTGATAATTTATTCAATGAAAGAACAAAATTGGTTTGAAAAGTTGTTCTGTGGTAGTGCTGATGTGGGAATCTGGACATATCTTGAGCTCATCAGAAGGAATATGGTAAGGCAGTTTTAAAATGCTTGAGTCTTTAAAAATGTCAAAATGAAGTGAGCTGTGTATTTTTTTTTCTTGATTAAAAATTATGTTTAACTTGTCCAGCATGGCTCAGGGCTTATTCCTGGGTTGTAGGCTGGATCCTCAGTGTGGGGCATGCAGGAGGTAGCAGCAGCCAATCAATGATTCTCTCTCATCATTGATGTTTCTCTCTTTTTCTCTGAAATCAATATAAACATATTTTAAAAATTATATTTAAAGGAAAACTGAATCCATATGGTTTTATTAACTAATAATGAAGGTTACTAAAACATAATTTGAGACACTATTATATGTTCAAGAAACTTAGGAAAGCTTTAAAGAACACCTTCTCAAAATTCTTTCAAATAAAAAACAATATTTTGCCAAGAAGGTTCTTGAGTTTACTTTTAAATCCTTAAACAGACGACTGTGTATCCCACCAGTGTCCACGTTCTTCAAAGAGCAGAGGCCTCATGTTCTTCTATGTCAGAGGTAAGAAGCTGCTTTGTGCACTTTTTGTCTTTCTAGCCTCATTTAATGATGGGTTAGCAGCCAAAGGAAGCAACCCTTTCTTCGATATTTTAAGAAAACTATTATCAGCTTTGCTTTTAACTTTAACTTATGGAATGTGTTATTAGACACCAACTAAAATGGAGATAGAAGAGCAGAGTTATAAAGCCCTGGACCGTAAATCGGGACCAAAATACCGAATCTGCTAAGTGCTAGATGTGAGATGATGGGGTTCAGGACACACTTACCCGTAATGGGACACCCTTAGGACCATGTACCATGGCCTGCTGATTTTTTAAGCTGAAGGAATTGGAGGAAATGGCACAAGTAAGAAGGACGTCTCTCTGACTTTCTCTGCCTTTCTCCCGTGAAGCAGGTCATCAACTCTCATGTGAGACTTGACCCAGAGGAAAGGAGCATCGTTATCTCTAAGGGGAAAGGACACCAAGAGAAATCGGCACAAACAGGCCTGTGCTCACTTTCCCCCAGCTTACCGCACTTGCTAACCCACTTTGTGCCATCACCGTTCTCCGCCGCGGCCGCTCTTCACCAAACCCTGCAGGAAGCACCCAGCTTGGTTTCTTCAGGTCTGCATGTCACATGAAACTTAAGTGAAGTAAGGTTGTGTGCTTTTCTCCTATTAATGTGCATTTGTCAGTTTAATTTCAGATGCAGCCAGAAGCCCTGAGCGAGTCAAGGAAAACTTTGTTCCTCCCTCAGACAAGCCCTTATTCTCTCTGAGCCTCAGTTTCCAAATCTGCAAAACAGGGTTAGTAACCTGGATGTGGCAAAATGACAAGGCTGTTCTATCAATTAGTTATGAATATTTTAAAAATTATTTTTGAAAAGGTTTAAAAGTTGCTACTGATTATTTTAAATAACAAAAACATCAACAAAGAATAATAGATAGGCGCCACTCCTAATGAAAGGCGCTTCCGTTTCAGAAGGAGTTGCCTTTTGGAGGCAGTGGACCTGCTGGGTCCCAGCTTCCCCAGACAGAAGCAGCTCCTTCCTCTCTGTCTCCATCCCATGCAGGGTGGTCACTGTGGTCTCAGGAACTCGGTCCCCCAACAATAGTGGTCCATATGGTTTACTGACCTCTCTCTTCTGTTAAGCAGCATATGATATTGTGATGTATGACCTGTGATATGTGTCCACATATTGGTGTTTGTCCACAGTTTGGCTCACAGCCCAAATCCCTTGTAATTTCCTAAATGAATAGAACAACAGAGGCATCTTTTGTTGTAATATTTGTTTTTGGTTGTCTGTTTCTGAAATAGCTTTAGAGTGATAAATGTGAAGTGGCTATTTTTTGTTATTCATAACAAACCCCCTTTCACCACGTCTGAGTTTATGTTAGTGGATGACTTTAGGAAAGCCCCTAGATAACCACAATGGGGTGTGGTGTTCGGGGAGGAGCTAGCTGGTTTCCAAGGGAAGCAACCATATGGTTGGGACTTTCAGTCCCTCTCCCCTCCCCACAAAAGGTTGAATTAATCACCAAGAGCTAATGATTTTATCCATCATGTTTATGGAATGAAGCCTCCTAGAACCCCAAAAGGATGGGGTTTGGAGAGCTTCCAGGTTGGTGAACACAGGAAGGTGCTGGGCGGGTGGAGCACCTAGAGTGTTCATGGACGGATGCTCTGTGCCCCCTCACGCATCCCTTGCCCTACACGTCACTTCCATCTGGCTGTTTCTGAGTTACATCCTCTTTTAATAAATTGTTAACATAGTAAGTAAATTCTTTTTCTGAGTTCTGTGAGATGCTCTAGAATATGATTAAACCCAAGGAGGGGGCTGTGAGAATCTCTGATCTATAGCCAGTTGGTCAAAAGCACAATGTGATACAACAGAAAAAGAATATATTGGTCTCTGCCCCAGAGTTCCTGGAATAGAGTCCCTAGAACTCTTGTAATTTTCTCCTACAGGATAAGAGCACTAGCAGCACCTTTTGCTCTACAGTTGGGTCTCTGACCCTAGTTTCTGACATAGAGTTTCCATGTCCCTTGGAACTTCCTGGGTGATAGGAGCACCTTTTGTTCTAATGAGATGATTTTGGTGGCTCTGGGATGAGGGTTGTCACCAGAAAGACTGAGCCATGATTAGAAACTTGGAATGTTCAGCCCCAGTCCCCATCCTCCTGAGGGGAGAGAGGGGCTGAAACAGAGTTAATGACCCATCGTGCCTACATGATGAAGCCCCCATAAACATCCCAGAAGTACAGGGTTTGGAGAGTTTTCAGGCCGGTGGACACGTGGAGGTTCTGGGAGAGTGAGCTCAGGTCAGGGAAACTTACCATCCCTTCCCACACATTTGCCCTTACACATCTCTTCCATCTGGATGTTTATCTGTATCCTTGATCATAACTTTTTATAACAAACCGGTAAATAGTATGTGAACTATTGTACTGAGTTCTGTGAGCCACTCTAATGAATTGAGATTGAATCTGAGGAGGGGATTGTGGGAACCTCTGGTTTATTGCTTATTGGTCAGAAGCACAGGTAGCAACCTGGACTTGAGATTGGCATCTGAAGTTGGGGCAGAGCCCTTAACCTGTGAGATCTGACACTATCTCCAGGTATCAGAATTGAGTTGTAAGATTCCCAGAGGGTGTCTGAGAACTTCTTGTTGTGTTGGGAGAAGCCCACACACATTTGGAGACAAGAAGCGAAGTGCCTGAGTGTCAGAAGCACAGGATAGAGAGTCAAGTGTGGAAAGGAAAACACAGGAGGATCCTCTCCTTTACAAAGCACGAAGGTCCTTTCTAGGGTCAGCCTGAGCATTGTGAGCATAGTTCTTACAGGGAGGCGGGGACCTAAAGTCCCCAAATGTGGTTTTTCTAAAAGAACAAACCGTCATAGTCAGACCTTCCTTCAGGAACGGATGAAGTAGTCTGACGAAGGTGTGTGACATGCAGGAATGGGGGAGTGGCAGGTGGAGAGGGCTCCAGGCCCCTTCTCAGCTGGCCCCGTTGGTCAGCACAACAGCATGTGGTGTCAGACCCCTGGCTTTGACAGTCTGTCTCCATTGACCCTGGCCCACAGACAGCTCTTCTTTACCTTATTTTTAAATTAAATTCATTGGGGGTGACATCGGTTAATACAATTATATAAGTTTCAAATATACAGTTCTGCAATACATCATCTATGTACCGTGTCATCTGCCACCGCCCAAAGTAAATATCCTTCCGTCACCATATATTTGACTTCCCATCCCCTTTCCCCCTGGGAATCATCATATTGTGTGTGTGTCTATAAATTTTTGTTTGTTTCTTTTGTTTGTTGCTTTCAGTTTGATATCCCACATCAGTGAAATCCTATGGTTCTTAACTTTTTCCTTTGGACTTATTTCACTTAGCATGATATTCTCAAGGTCCATCCATGTCGCACAAATAGCGGTATTTCATCTTTTCTTATGGCTGAGTAGTATCCCATTGTCTATACTAGTGTATACCACAATCTTTACCCAATCATCTATCATAGGACACTTTGGTTGTTTCCATGTCTTGGCCATTGTGAATAATGCTACAATGAACATGGAGGCACATATATTTTTACGAATAAATGTTTTCTTTTTTTTTGGGGGGGGGGGGCGGTTAGCTAGCCAGAAGAGGAGTTGCTGCGTCATATGGTAACTCTATTCCCAATTTTCTGAGGTACCTCCATATTGTCTTCCATAGTGGCTATACACCAGCATTGTGTGAGGGCTCCTTTCTCTAGAGAGAGCTCTTCTTAGTTATCCAAAGTTCCTTGGATTCAAAGTAGAGCTAGAGTTCCTTCCCGTAGGACCAGGATGTCTGCATCGAAAGCCGAAACCCTCTAAGACTATTCGTTCTGTGTCACCTCCCAAACTAGCACTCCGCTTAGGTTTGGTCTTTCACGAAGACCTGCAATTCACTGAATACTGAAAGCACTTCGCAGTGTCTGTGTCTGTCCTCATGAACGTGAAGCAGAGTTTATATAAAATGACTAATTTTGTAATCTCTCAGGATGCTTGCCTATCCAATACAGATTGCCAAAAACTGTTCAGCCAGAACCAATGGGTCACCAACATTAAACACAATACCCTCAGGTACTTCTGTGGAAGGGTCTGCCTTAGCCAGACAGGATCCTCTTTCTCTCCCTCTTTCCGCAAGACCTCATGCAGCCACAGGAAATGGCCTGGGATGGGCCGTTGACCCAGGGTCATGTATAGTCTGTCCAGCAACCTCAATATAACTGAGCTCAAAATGATGAGCTCACCCAGGAGTTTCAACTAAAAATAACAAGAGGATGAGTTAGCACCAGGAGATGAGAGCAAAAGGGGTTCAGAAGATGAAGCGAGGACCACGCAGGGTCTATGGTCATGGCCCAGAATGAAGGGTGGGGAGGAGATAAAACCCAAAGTAAGCACAGGACGGGAGGCTAACATACACCAGAGCAGAGAGAAAGAACATGATAGAAGGGAGAACTGCAGAAAACAGTAACTATTCTGTTTCTTTTCCTGGGTTCCCTGCACTCCTGATAACAAACCTCTGTTCTTTCTATTTGACCTGAATACGTATCTATTTCTGAGGCCCTGAATCCAGGGGAGTCAGAGCAGATGCCTACACTCCTCCCTTCCCTCCTTTCCACCCAGGGATTGGGCCGGGGCAGAGAAAACCTCAGATTATTCATATTAGTATCCTGGGTGCTAGTAGGGCTTGCTAACTCATCAGTGACCCTGCAAATCTTCCACGCCTCCAATTGATATGTCTCTAAATGATGGTGCTGAATAATGACACCCACCCCGCTCAGTTCCAGTCCTTTTAGCCGTTTGTAAGTAGGGCTCTCCTGGCTGAGAAATAGAGAGAGAAACGTCTTTGGTCCCTATGGCTCCCCCCTGGGATTTGCAAGGAGGGGAGGAGGGACTTCAACGAGAAGGCGTTTTGGATTTCTCTGCCGTAGGAGACAGAAATCAGAAAAGCCCATCATCCTGGGACACAGACTAGTCTTTGATTTTGTATATCGGGCTGTTGGCCATTTTTTTTAAAAAAAGGCTCAAGCAGTGAGCTTCAGGGCAGTTCCAGGGCTGAGTGATTAGACCAGTAACTGTCAGGGACGGTCCCCGAGGGATGGATGTGACTCTCTCCGGCGTGGGAGGAGCACAGGTGCCCGTGCTGCTGGGGAGCCACTGCCAGGACCCGCGGACCTCCCAGCCTGCTCTCATCTTTCTATCTTCCACGCAGGTTTATTGCGCAATCAAGTGCTTGATGGTGTTTTTGCACTTAGACGTTCACTGCAAGTTGATTTCTTCAGTTAGTTGCTCTGAGAAAGAGTTACCTAATTGTAAACTTGCACTGTGATTGAATTTAAACGCCAGGCTGATCTGACTAGCTCTGCTTCTTTCATTCTTTTCTACCTTGAAGAGCATTGGAAGCTACTTATGAGGAAATCCTTTCTGAAAACATTGCAGCTCATTCCTTTCATTCTTACGGAAAATCTGACTGCTGAGCCCTCACTGCAAAAGCAATTGGAATCCGGGCTGTGGGCTGAAGGAACAGACGGTGTGTCCCCTCTTCAGAGTGGAGGGGACTGGCCAGCTCAATGGCAACAGAAATTCCTAACTCACAGGTCACTGCAGGTGTCATGTAATTCGGGGAGCTCTGACTCATCACTCTCACCCCACTTCTGAGAGGCCCAGGAGCCAGTTCCCTGTTCTGGGGCAGCACAGTGGCTGGGACTTAGAGACTTAAAAAGAGAAAAAGAAGTCCCATGCTCTCCCTGCCAAGCAAGAAACAGAGGCCCATTTGTGTGGCTTCTCTTTGGTCATCCTGCCTCTGTTCCGGAATAATTTGCTCCATGAAAAGAGTGGGCAGGAACCCCAAGTTGCTGCTCCGTGGACTCCCACCCCCACCTCTCATGGCTCTTCTTTCATCTGAGAGGTAATTCCCGTCAGAGGAATGTCCCCAGTGTACTTCAGAATAAAACCCCCTTTAGAAACGAGCGTCCAAGCATTCCCACAGACAAGAGCCCTGGCTAGCACGTGTGCCGGTGCCCCTTCCCTGGTGGGAGGGGGAGCCTGGGCCTGAAGGTTTGCAGATGACTCAACACTGTCACTAAGCAACCATCTCTACCCCCCAGTCCAGGACAAACAAGAAGAGAAGGGACAAGGCCACTTATTTCTCAGTCCTTGCTCATAGACAGTCACAGTTTTGTCTGAATAGACTGAACACATAACAATAATCTTGGACTTGCCTGACCTTGGTCTTGCTCTAGTGGGAATGATGTCTTTCATGACAGTGAGAGATCAGCCATGGCTTTAAAGCAGACAGGTCACTTCCTGCAGCCCAGGGCCCAGGGTTTACACAAATTAGTTCACTAAGCCTCACCAGCCTGGGAGAACTCGACTTTATAGATGATGGACTTGAAGCTCAGAGGGGAGTGACTGGGCTAAGATCACAGAAAACGAGCTACTCAGGCAGCCTGGTGCCAGGCTCTGGCTGGTCTAATGGGCTGGCCCGTCCCCCGCATGCACTGCAGCGGCCAGACTTCTGTCTCACCGATGGGGAAGGAAGTGCGGCAGCCAGTTCTGCAGGTACTGGTGTTTATCCATAGACTAAGTATTTGCTGATTAAAAACTTCATTGAGTTGCTCATCAGCCCACATGATTCTGGCCACAGTATTTACTATTTATCCATGTAGTTCTGTTCTTTTGGTGTTTATGGAATGAGCTGAAGCTCCCTGGCTTCACATAGAGGGGAAGAAGCCAGGCCTTCATGATGGTGAGGAGAGAATTACGTTCTCTCACCTCCCCCCTCCTTCCCAAAGCACACTCTCTCCAGTCCACCAGGTGACAGTACCCCATAGGCACTGTAGCTCAAATCAACTTCCTGCCTGAAAACTCATCTCATTCTCCCAGATACTTCCTTCGTGATTCATCCTTACAGTTCCTCGTTCCCATTCCTGCTCTCAGGGCACCCTGGGTGATGTGGTGGCCACTGCAACACACCACCCAGATCCCCTAATTGAAGGACTTGTCCCAGCTGCTGGGGTGCTGTCCAGTGCCCAGGGCTTTCCCCTGGTGCCCATATCATGCCCCTTTCTGATGGCCCACACCAGTGATTGGCCAGTGCAGTGTGTGACATTATCTCACCTCATTCTGAAGGGCCTTTCCAGCACTTGAGCTCCCTGTGTTGCTGAGGCCACCATCAGGCCCACACTACAGCTCCACATCTCCCTCTGCCATCCTACTTCCTCCCATCCCTCCCCCAGATGGTCCCTAAGGGCACCCTGCATGCTGGGCTCTGTCTCAGACTCTGCTTCTGGGGGGAAAGGGACAACTGCCACATTCTCCCTCAGACCTTCTCTGTATATGACTGTCTTGCCCTTTAGACTCTGAGCTCCTCAAGGGCAGAGCTGAAACTTATTTCCAAATCCACAGAGCTTACCCCAGGCCCTGACATGCAGGAGATGCTCAGGAGATGTTTGTGGAATGAATAAATGTAGTCACTTAAAAGCTATTGTGAGAGGAGAGGAATTGAAAGACAGGTGCCTGTGGATGGGACGCCTCTGCCAAGGTCTGGTCTTTAGTATCGCCCTCCCAGAAGAGTATTCATTGCCATCATCTCCCAAGCTACTCTATTGTCCAAACTGGGACTTGGCTGGACTCCTTCCTCTCCCCCCGAACTCTATCTTTCTGCACTAAAAACTGAGTTTGGGGTGTGGTCCTACAGGAGCCACCGAAGTAAGTGAGAAGCTGTGTCAGCAGCCCAGCCATGTGCAGCTAGAGGCTGGCTACTCCAGAACAATAACCTTGTGCTCTGTAGCTCCCTCCATGTGTAGATATTTTCTTTTAGGTGATTTCTATATATTTTAACTTTTGTAATTTTTAAAAGTACCCTATTTCAGATAAGATAAACAAATGTGTTGTGCACTCCTGGCCAGGTAAGTCCCAGGGGCTGCCTGGCAGGGTGGCCACAGTGCTGGTCCAGATGGAGGAATGTCATGTAGACGTGGGCAGATAGCAACCAAGGCAAGGAACTTGGGAAGAACAGCGATTCCTTTCCATGCTCCTTCCTTGAAGGCAGTTCAGAATCAGGGTTCCCATCTCCCTTACCCCAGATGGTCAGGAGGCAGGAGCTGAGCTCCGAGAGGAAAAGCTCTCTTGAGCTTGACATGAGGGACCACGGTGGTCGCTTTGAAACTCCATAGGCCTCAAGCTATAGCCCTTTATGACATCAGGATTATTACATCAGGGGCTTCAGGATGATGGCCCCACATCTACTTTTGAAGTAGCTTGGGCCCAGCCACCACCCGTTGTAGAGGTTGCTTGCTGGACTCTTCAGGGAATTGGAATGGACTTGGTCCAAGGGAAATAATTGACACAGAATCATGTTACCTCATGAAGGATCTGTTCCCTTCCCTAAGCAGGCACATTCCTCATGTCATTTCAACTTAGAGTGACTCCATCTGACAGGACACTGGGGCCTTCCTGAGGAAGGATGGGCCTCTGGTGGGCAGCTGTATTTGTGTGGCCATCGACATATAAACAAGAGTTGCCTGCGTGGTGTACAGCAGACTCATAGGGTAATCAAAACGCATCTTTATTTGTGTCCTTCAGGGTTCTTTATGATCCGTTTACTCTGGGTGATCCTTCCCACCCCTGGACAAGAACTCCAGCAAGCCCCAAGAAGATTTTGCTTATTTTGAGGTAAGGGACAATCCTAGAGTCATTTTCAGCAGTAAGTACAGACTCCATTCAGCAAGGAGCATTTCCACTCCATGAAAACATCAAAACTCTGAACCTGATAAGGTCTCAGACCCTGTCTCCTTCCCCAGGGTCCCCTGGAGGCAGCATGGAGAACTGGGTGGTGGTCTTGTTGACTTCTCTCCAGGTGAGGAAAAGTCTCACTTCAATAAGCTGGTCTCACCTTGCAGGACCTGCCGGTCATCTAAAGCTGGCTGTCCTTCTCTTGATGCGTTCCTGTGCAATTTATAGGTTCCCCTCCAGGCAGCCCTCCCTGGCAGTGCCCTTGTTCCCAAGTCAGGGCATCTCTATTTGAGGGGTTACTGGCACTGCTTCAGCTCTTGGACATTTACCTCCAACTTCTCACTGCTGAGGTCCGTCTTACAAGAAGCCCCTAGGCCAAGATCCTGGATGGCCCCCATGAAATGTCTCTCCTTATAGTCAGTGGCCCCAACACTATACAACTCTGACCTCAACAAACTTGGAGTGTGGCCAACCCTGCCAGAGCAGCAGTCTCCTGGCTCAGCTTCCCTACTTCAGGGAAGAGAGGGGATGGTGCCTAGCACAGCGTCCTCCAAACAAAGCCTCCTCAATGAATCCTCTCTCCTCCCACCCTCTTAGCTCCTTTTACTCTCTAAGAGGTGAGGAAGTTCTAGAATAACTCTATGACATTGGTAGTTTTATTTTGTGTGGGTGTATTTTATTTTAATCCTCACCCGAGGACATGATAGAGAGAGGGAGAGAAACATCGATATGAGAGAGAAACATCGTTTGGTTGCCTTCCATATGTGCCCCAGCCGGGGATCAAACCTGCAACCTGCATATGTGCATTGACCAGGAATTAAACAGCAACCCCTCTGTGCACAGGATGATGCTCAACCAACTGAGCCACTCCAGCTGGGCAACACATTGGTAGTTTTTATAGAAAGAAATTAAGGCTCAGAAATGTTATCCTCATTTGGTTTAGATTTTGATGCATATTGCAACCCCCCCCCCAAAGCAATAATGACTTAAATAGTATAGAAGTATAATTCTCTTACATCTGAAAGAAGTTTGGAAATAGAAAAATCCAGAATTTATAAGATATTACATAGCGTCAGGATCCCAGCTCCTTCTATCTTATTGCTCTGCCATCCTCAGCATTAGCTTCTACTTCATGGTCCCAGACAGTGGCTTAAGCTGCAGCCACCCCCTCTGCATTCCAGGCAGTAGGAAGGAAGCAAAGAAGGGTGCCCCCTTCTGCTTTTAGGACGCTTCCTGGAAATTTCACACACATCACTTTCACTTACAACTCATTGACCAAAACTTAGTCTCACACTAGGAAGGTTGGTAAATGCAATCTTCATTCTGGGTGGCCATTTAAAAAACAGCTTCTGTTACCAAGGGAGTAAAGAATGGATATTGTGCTAAACAGTTTCTGCCATGGGTGTTAAATAACTTGCCAAAGTTTTCCAGTTAAACCCTGTCTGCCATACCAGAAGGAAGAAGCAGTAGGACGGGGAGATGGGTGGGGGGTGGGTGGGAGGTGGACACTTAGCATATCTGCCCTGAGGTATGGAAAATGGCTCCAGGATCTCCTACCTGCTTTCCTGAAATTCCACTTGCTTTGCCAGGAGTCCCATGGCCTTAGCTAGTCACTGGAATCTTCACTGCCACCTCACTTTGGCCAATGGACACTGGTGAGGAAAAATGCCAAGGTCAGTGTTGAAAGTGTGGGGAGGGGTAAAAGGTAGAGCAATTTTTCTTTCCCTTCAGCTTCCTGTTGCCTGGATTCTCTTTGAGAATGGCAGACTCATGGTTCCATTCTACTTGTGCTAATATGTAGGGTGCTTCTACCCCATGCAAGATCCTGGGCAGGCCCTGGAGGATGCAGAGGGGAGTGGATAGGGTCCCATTCTCCAGGAGCACACACATGTACACAGATAACTTAAGGGAAGGCCCTTGGAGAGATAAAGTGAGATGAGAGATCAGGGTAGGGGGTTGAGGACAGTGTTCAGGGAAGAGAAGGCATTTGAATTTGCCTTTGAAGATTAGTTAGAATAGTAATTAAAGTAACTGGGAAGATGGTCAAAGTGCACCCCAAAGAGAGAAAACAAAATGATCAAGAAAACAGAGAGAGCCTAAGGAAAAAGAATGAATCCATTGAAGCTTAGGGAGACTGTGAGGGAAGGAGGCTCAGGGTCAGACATGGGTGTGGTGGGGTGAGGTGAAAGTAAAAGCTGGGCAGGCAGGCTGGGACTAGCTTGCAGCAGACTTTACATATTACAATAGGGCTTTGTTATGGAGGAAGCTAGGAGTCATCCAAAGGTTTTGATGAGAGATGACATAATGGGCTTCCCTTTCTGGCCTATTTCCTTTTAATAGTATTAAACAGCAGACATTCTTCAAGAGGCCAAAGACCAATAGAAGTCACCAATAGAGAGGGCTTAGAGCAGTGATGGCGAACCTTTTGGGCTTGGCGTGTCAGCATTTTGAAAAACCCTAACTTTGGTGCCATATCACATATAGAAATTTTTTTGATATTTGCAGCCATAGTAAAACAAAGATTTATATTTTTTATATTTATTTTATATATTTAAATGCCATTTAACAAAGAAAAATCAACCAAAAAAATGAGTTTGCGTGTCACCTCTGACATGCGTGTCATAGGTTCGCCATCACTGGCTTAGAGGCATTTTCAATTTCCATGTGGAAACATTTTGTAGTTTAGTGATGACAAATCCTTATGGAAAATTTTTTTTAAAAATCTCAAAGTGGGGAATGAGCACTGTTCTGTTCTCTTCCAAAAAGGTTGGCAATAGCCAAGGTCACCAGTGGGAGAAGGCTCAAGTGATATGTAAAGACACAGCCTCTTTCTCTGTGGGTGGGACTTAGCCTGGCTGCCTAGCAACAGGTCAGCCTCCCTGTAACAATGGCTGAGCAGGTGAGTGGCCGGGGGAGGCAAGAGCTTCCTCTGCTTGGACTTGGGTGTCTGGAAAGCTGGTCTTCTCTCCAGGAGAGAGGGAGGGAGGGAGGTAGGGAGGTAGGGAGGCGACCTGGGTGACAGACCCCCAACCCCTCATCTCACCTGCCATTTTTACCTATAGTGTTCTGAGGTCTGATAGCGGGTAAGTCAGTAGAATTTCTCCTGTCATTTAGATGGTGTCTAATCCTCTGAGTGTTACCAGAAAGGGGACGTGGCCCTGAGTGGGTCTGCCTAGGGCCTGCCGGTAGTATGTGGGTTCTTGACTTTGTGCAGGAAAAATTTTACAACATGAGTCCAGGTGACTTTGAGGGTGTGTTTATTAAAGCTGGGGACAGTGAAATAAAGAAGGGCTTAGCACAGAAGCAGCTTTGGCTCACTGGAAAATCAGAGAAAAGGGGGCCATGGAGACAGGTTCAGGGTGTTGGCCCAGGACCAGCTGCTGCTGCCCATTGCTCCCCTAGTTGCAAGTCTCATGGGGTCCCTTAGAGTTTAGGAGATGCATCCCTTTGGGGGAAGAAGAGGGAGAAGACAAGGCACAGGTGTGCTCCCTGGAGGGACGGCACAAGATGGGTCTTTTGTTTTGAGGGTTTTTAAAGGCTGGGAGTTTAGGAGAGGCTTTAGGGCAGATCTCAATAGAATGTTCACCAACTTTTCCAGGTGTGAGCTTTCGGGGTTGTGGTTTCCACTGACTGGTCAGTATCAAGGCAGGTGGTCATTAGTCATTACAGCATATCCTGGTGTCGTCCACCTGGTTTTGTTGCTTTTCTGGGCTTGCAGCTGAAATACAGCTAAAGCCTAGATGTTACCTCTAGGGAGGGGACCTTCTGAATCTGGCTATAAATTGCTTGGCTAGTTTGTGTAGCTGTCTGTCTGTTTCCCTCTTCCACTTGCCAAGGAATTTTCTTACCTACTTACTATCCTGCCTCATGAGGAACCCTAAGTCTTGGAAATAGGCTTTATTTTAGTCCAGAAAATATGTTTACTTCTTTGGCACTCGCTGAAAATATGGTGTATGGAGACCAAAAAAGAGTAGAGTGGTGCTTTGAGCCCATGAAGCCAAAGTCATAGCAAGATTTCATTTATTGCCAACGATTTGAGAATTTTGGAGGCTCACTGGGTAAGACATTTCCTCCCTCATTTTCATAGAATGGAACACTTTCCGGCTTATGGAAAGTTTATAAATTTTTTCATTGTTTAAAGTGGCAACTTTGAATTGATATTTTAAACAAACATTATCTGGAACTTAGGTTTGAGATATGAGATGTATATGGTAACACCCCATTTATCTGTGATTATCAGGGACCAAGACATTTCAGAGAAATAAAATATTCAAGTATTTAAGTTGAGTTCCTTGGGAACTCAATGCTTGTGTTAAATATTTTTGATGGAAAAATTTCCCAAATGTCTTGTGTAGTCACTGTTTACTGAAACAAGAATGTAGTATCAGATCCCATTTGACTTGCTGATTTAAGAGCGTCATATGAAAGCCACTTTCAGGATCATTCTGAACTCTGCACTGCTCCCCAGGGCTACCAGAGCATGCCTGTCTGACACGCCTCAGTGGGCCCAGTGATTGTGATTCAATACTGCTCCTGTTAGCCATTAGTGCCCCTGTACTGTTGCATGGGCAAGAGCCTGAGGATGTTTTATGGACTGTAAAGCGTGGTACCCATGCCTGGTGTAGGCATTAGTGGTCTCCACCCAGGGAGAGCTGGGTTTGCTTAGGTTGCTTTCATACTCTTGCTTGCAATATGAAGTCAGAAGATCAGGATTCAATTCCAGTCTTCTTTTTCTTGCTATACAGCCCAGGACAAGTTATCATCTCCTTTATGCCTTGGCTCCCCCACTAACCAAAATGGTAGTAATAATACCCTGCCCTAGGTGGAGGATTAAACCATGTGTCCGAAGCTCTAACGTGCTGTGAAAAGAAAAAGTTCTCTCATTTAACTAACACACATCTGTTAGGCGGATATTTAATCAATTTGGAAAACCCAGGCTCCTCCTCCATAAAAACTGAATGAAACAATAGATAGAGGAAATGCACAGGTGTCCAGTGAGCAGAAGAGCAGAGTCAATTAATGTAAACCACGGGGGGGGGGGGGCGTTTAAAGGTTCAGTTGAAGGAACAGAGGATGCTAGAAATAAACATTTCATCTCGAAGCTATAGGAAAACAAGTAAACAGTAAATTAAATGGCCTAGAGCAGTGGTTTTCAACCTTCTGACCCTTTAAATACAGTTCCTCATGTTGTGACCCAATCATAAAATTATTTTCATTGCTACTTCATAACTGTAATGTTGCTACTGTTATGAATTGTAATGTAAATATCTGATATGCAGGATGGTCTTAGGCGACCCCTGTGAAAGGGTCGTTTGACTGTCAAAGGGGTAATGACCCACAGGTTGAGAACCGCTGGCCTAGAGGATTCATGAAGCTGAATCATAAAAAAATAAACACATAAAATCCTGGCTGCCTAGCAACAGGGCAGCCTCACCTGCCATTATGGAGTCCCTTTGAGCTCCATAAAAATAAGCAATTTGGAGTCTGTTTCTTTAATAACAGGCTCTTTCCTGTTTTAGACAAAGCGTGCACCAAGAAAATGATGCAAGTGTGTTTCTGTGTGGGGAGCCGATATAGGGTTAAGCTTCGGACTGACCTGTTGGCAAAGTCACAAACAAGTCCCAGCTTAGAGGGCACAGTCCTCTTAGCATAATTAGGCTTGACCTTATAACACTCCCTAGGTCTTATCTGGGAAGCTAATGGGCTGAGGGAAGTCCAGAAAGTGTAACTATGGTCAAAACAAGTGAAACTCACAAGAACAGTGTAACTATGGTAACCACTACCTTGTTTACCTCTGACTATAAAATGGTTGGTGCAGCCTGAGCACTGGTGGAAGTCCTTCCTCTTGAGTTGGACTTACCCGCCTGGCCCCCCAATATTCCCAAATTGTCTCTTGTCTTTTCTCTTTCATTTGTGTGCAGCTTCTCTTCCAGATCCTGAACCCTGAACCACACGGGATGTGGAGGGAAACATTTACAACATCTGGCGCCTGACAGGAAATCTGGAAGTGAAGGCTTCGCCTAGAGCAAAAAAACGAAGTTTCACCATAAAGGTGGGGAAGGATTCACTGTAAAGGTGGGAGATATTTCACCTCATGCAAAGCCCAGATCAGCTGCAGAAGTTGCGATCTGTAAGTAGGGTGGGAACGTCTTTCTAACCAGGCTTATGGGGCAGAATTCGGCTTAAAAAGTGAGAAATTTTTATTATAGATTTTTGATTTGCATGCTTAAGAATTTAAAGCTTCAGGAGGTAATCTCTTATAATTTTTGCTTGATGTTATAGAACATAACCCTTGGTGTCTTGAAGAAGGTACATTAGATCTTGAATATTTGGCAAAGAGTTACTCAGAACTTGAATAAAAGGTCAGCAGCAGGGAAAAAACTTGCCTCCAAAAACTGTTTTCCCTTGTGGAACATGGTATTTCATTTGCTAGAGCCTTTAAGAGAGGCCAAGGAGGATAAATCTCCTCCCCTTGCACCCTCCACTCCTTAAGAGGAGCATAAAGAAAAGAAAAAATGGGAGAAATGGCCTTCATGGCCTCCTCCATGTCCTAATCCTGAAATGTTTAATTCTCCGTTAATAGAATCACCTGTGCAAAAAGTCCAAATTATAAAAAAATTGGAATATTAAAAGGTACTCTTTTAAATCAGGCTGAAAAAAAGAGTGCCATGGTCATCTTAATGTGGTTTCTTGTCCAAATTAAAATCTTAATTTGGCCCTGAGTGGTTTGGCTCAGTGGATAGAGCGTCAGCCTGGGGAATGAGGGGTCCCGGTTTCGATTCCGGTCAAGGGCATGTACCTTGGTTGTGCCACATCCCCGGTGGGGAGTGTGCAAGAGGCAGCTGATCGATGTTTCTCTCTCATTGATGTTTCCAGCTCTCTATTCCTCTCCCTTCCTCTCTGTAAAAAATCAATAAAATATATTAAAAATAAATAAATAAATAAATAAATAAATAAATAAATAAATAAAATCTTAATTTGTATTTGGAATCTAAAATCTGTAATAAGAAATGAAACCCCACTGCTGAACCCACCTCTGGTGCGGAGAGATTCAAAGGTGGCAGGAGAGGGCAGAGCTATAAGCTCTCCCGCAATGAGATTACTTAATGTTTTATTTAAAAATTACTGGAGAACATCTTATGATAACCAAATTTTGGCTAAGATAACCTTGGGTGCTAGCTATTACTTTGGAAAGCGAAATAGGAAAAAATTTAAAATGTCTTTTTCTATTAAGCATGACTTTGGGAAAAAATACGCCATCTGAGTCATTTGCTGAAACTTCCCCCAAAGCAGGATATGGGGAAAGCGAAGAAGGGAGCACATGGCAATCCAATATGGATGCCCTCTCCCCAACTATTCTAATTTAAAGTCTCCTTCTTGTAATTGAAAAGTTTTACAAAATTTAAAAATGTGTCTGGGATTTCTGTGCACGTGTAAAGAGAAAAGCTGGCTTAAAACTAATGCGTGCAACTGTCCTGTTTTTGGACATTTAGATAGAGTTTTGAGCTGGAATCCCTTTGCAAATGTACAAAATAAAACCCAAGACTGGTTATTTCCTAAGAAAAATGACGAATTTGACCCAGGGAAGAAATGCAGGCTGGTTCTAGCAACAAGATTGGTATTTTTCCATAATAAAGTGATTTTTGAAATGTTAATGAAGCCTGTTCCACAGTTAATCTTAAAGCCTCAAAGAAATTCAGTAAAATTGTCTGTTACAGGAAATTTGCCAAAGTAAATGCCTTAAAATAATAAATGAATTTGAATCTCAAGAATTGTTGAAATATATTAATTATGAAGGTCCAGTAGCCCAGGGAGAAACTAGCTTAGCTCTTTGACATTTAAATGGACCAGGTTAGACCAAACTTGTTTCGCCAGCGGAAAACAGTTTTCCCACAGCTGTGATCTCGTGGCCAATTTTGAAATTTCTCGCCAGCAAGCAACCGGCAGGAAACAATGTAGCTACAAATTTGCTTCTTGACTTTCCCCAGAAAAAATTATGGTCGTTTTAAAGTCAAGGGCTGGGCCAGGCCTGTTTGCCAGCCTCAAGCGTGGTTTTCCAGAGCCGCTGGGAACTTGGGACCTTGGAGTTTACTGAATCAAATAATAAAAATTTATACCTAGGTATTTTGAAGTGAAATAATGCTGAAATATTGATCTGAGTGTGCCTCATACTAAATCTAGAGGACAGAATTGAATATAATCTTTAAATCTTATATACACATATATATTTGATGGTCTTTCAAGTTGGATTTCAAAACTATAACCAAGGAATGACTTTGGGACATTTCACGGGCCCTGAAATGTTTTTAAAAGTTTATTCTCTCTTTTTAAAGGATTTTTTTTAACCAAATTTAATGACTTTGACTTGAAATACATGACCTTGCGGCACTATCAGTCAACATCCAAGAAGTAACCCTGTAGGTTACTTGGTGTAAAAGAAAAAGATTTTTCTTTTTTAAATTGAAATTCTCCAAGTGTAACCCAGCTGTGAGAGGATGAGGATACTGATTAGAAATTACTCTGCAAGAAAATAATAGAAAGAGGTTTTTCCTTCAAACATCTGGAGGACTTTAATTAAATGTACTAGGTTTAATATAGAAAGGTAAATAATTAGGGTTTTTGCCTTCCTGAATATAGCTAGTGTAAAGTTACTGAAAGACTAATTGAAGAAATTTAATTAATGTCATTTCCAGTTTAAAATTGAATTGGCATGGCCTAGAGCAAAGAATATCCTTGCATGATATTATTCTACAATGTCATTAATAATTTTTGATATTTTACAACAGCATATTGTACATTTATCCCAAACAAACTTACAAACTAATTCTTTGAATGTTTGGCAGCAATTTAATAAGGACATGAAAGGGTTTAATCCCTTCCACTGTATGGAAGGTCCCCTGGGAAGGCATGTGAGCATTCTGTATTGACCTCTCTTGCCCTTTTTGCCAAGAGGGTCCCTCTTCTTACAATCCAATTGCCCACAGCTGTTGCCTGAGCTCTCTGTTCATGCTGAGGTTGAAGCCTCATGGTGGCTGGTACCATGGATCTGTCTCTTGCCCAATGGCATGGGCTGGGCCCTCCCTGGAGAAGAAACCTGGATTCCCCAAGATATGTGATCAATGCCGGGGCCCCGCTAGCAGGCGAGGGGATCCCAAGGCAGTTGCTGGGCGTGGAGGCCACAGGGGCATAGGCTACCAAGGAGACAGAACTGAACCTCACATCACCCTGCTTGGCCCCAGAGGATGGCTGGTTAGCCAGAGACGGGTAAGATTCCTCAGGGAAGGAACAACCTAAGACAGGCACAGTCGCAGAGGGGCCATCAGGAGAGAACTTGGGGGTCAACAGTGGTGGGGCACAGATCCTCACCTCCTCCAACTATGCAGGGGCTTATCAGGAATGCTCCAGCCATGAAGACAAGAGGAAAAACAATCCAGAGACGGAAGACGCTGACGATGCTTTGCCATACTAGCAGTCAGCAACTGTGCGTTGCTGCAGGTTGCCCACGATCAAACCAGAGAGGGTTGGACCTGCATTGCCACCTTCTGAGGGAGGTCTCCTGCCCCCATGGCTGCTTCCTGCTTCCCATGCCCAGCTCAGATCGGGACCCAGACAACAGAGACTTGGCTGATAGCAGCTACCCTATATCTAAATCCAGCCTAACACCAGGAATGCTTAGGGCCTTCTCAAGCAAAATAATCCTTTCCATTAACATTTATAGTGTAAACTAAGATTGTTGTTAGAGTATTAAATTTGACAATAACGAGTTTAATTGAAATAAGTAGTATTAACCAAAATTTTCATTTCATGGTAAAATTGCTTAACGTGCAATGAACCTAAAGCAGTCATATTTTTGTTCAAAAAATTATAAATTTAAAGTTATCTAGACTACATTATAAAAATTTTCCAAAAGCTTCCTAATAATTAAATAAAAAAAGGGGGGGATAGTGGAAGAATACCATGTAAGGAAAAATATCCTGTAACTAATTTACATCTAGAAAAAAGATTTTTCATTTTTTTAAAATATATTTTTATTGATTTTTTACAGAGAGGAAGGGAGAGAGATAGAGAGCCAGAAACATCGATGAGAGAGAAACATCAATCAGCTGCCTCCTGCACATCTCCCACCGGGGATGCGCCCACAACCCAGGCACATGCCCTTGACCGGAATCGAACCCGGGACCCTTCAGTCCGCAGGCCCACGCTCCATCCACTGAGCCAAACCGGCCTCGGCAAAGATTTTTCATTTGTAATGCTAACAGCAAGACACCCATGAAAAACATACATGGTGTCAAAATAAGCCAAAGGAAATCATTTGGGCAAATATAAAAAGGATCCCAAGTAAAATTTCCTTTATTAACTTTTGGTCGAGAATATGTTTGTATATTTTCAGAAAACAACTCCAAAACCATGTAGATTCCTGCAACAGAGAGGAATTATCAGGAATGCTCAAGCCATGAAGACAAGAGGAAAAACAATCCAGAGATGGAAGACGCTGACGACGCTTTGCCATACTAGCAGTCAGCAACTGTGCATTGCTGCAGGTTGCCCAGGATCAAACCAGAGAGGGTCGGACCTGCATTGCCACCATTTGTCCACCATCCATAACTGAAATATCATTGCTGACATGTACACATAAGGAACTGTCGGACATTGAAACTTAGACTCAGAACTGTTGGACATTGAAATTGGGACTTAAACATTTTTTGTTCTTGATGCTTAAGTTTTACTTTCATTATGGCAGCTTTTTGTTCTTGATGCTTGGGTTTAACTTTCATTATAGTAGCTTAATAATAAAAGAAGGGTGAGATGTGGGGAGCCGATATAGGGTTAAGCTTCGGACTGACCTGTTGGCAAAGTCACAAACAAGTCCCAGCTTAGAGGGCACAGTCCTCTTAGCATAATTAGGCTTGACCTTATAACACTCCCTAGATCTTATCTGGGAAGCTAATGGGCTGAGGGAAGTGCAGGAAGTGTAACTATGGTCAAAACAAGTGAAACTCACAAGAACAGTGTAACTATGGTAACCACTACCTTGTTTACCTCTGACTATAAAATGGTTGGTGCAGCCTGAGCACTGGTGGAAGTCCTTCCTCTTGAGTTGGACTTACCCGCCTGGCCCCCCGATAGTCCCAAATTGTCTCTTGTCTTTTCTCTTTCATTTGTGTGCAGCTCCTCTTCCAGATGCTGAACCCTGAACCACGCGGGATGTGAAGGGAAACATTTACAACATTTCTGCCCACTATTCTCATATTTTCTCATGAATGCTAACATACTTACATCACAGGATGCGAGAATTAAATGAGATGCCATGTGTTACTGAGCTGACACACAAGAAAAACTATATATGTATAATTAAATGGGAATCTGAAGAACACTTTTATTCTCCCTCCTTCTTCCTTCTCATTTTCCCATCTGCCTCTGTTTTGTTGGTCTTTATTGAGAACTGACTGTGTGCCCTGGGCAGGTGCTGAGATGGTCTTGTTCTCTAGAGACTTTGCTCATTCATTTACTCGACCAATATTTCTTTCTTTCTTTCTTTCTTTCTTTCTTTCTTTCTTTCTTTCTTTCTTTCTTTCTTTCTTTCTTTCTTTCTTTCTTTCTTTCTTTCTTTCTTTCTTTCTTTCTTTCTTTCTTTCTTTCTCCTTTCTTTCTTTCTTTCTTTCTTTCTTTCTTTCTTTCTTTCTTTCTTTCTTTCTTTCTTTCTTTCTTTCTTTCTTTCTTTCTTCACAACATACATGCCCTTCCGCATCATAAATCCTAGCAGGTTGTAGAGTAGGTAGGAACAGTCACAACAGCAGCAGAGATTGTTCACCCAACTGTGGGGACAAGGAAGGGTTGTCCTTGCATTAAGAACAAAAAGCTACCATAATGAAAGTAAAACTTAAGCATCAAGAACAAAAAATGTTTAAGTCCCAATTTCAATGTCCAACAGTTCTGAGTCCAAGTTTCAATGTCCGACAGTTCCTTATGTGTACATGTCAGCATACATAATGGGAATAGATAAGAGAGATTTTGTGCAGTTCTCTCGCCTGTGCGCTCATAAACAGAGCCTGGGAGGCCCCCACCAGGGCCTGGACACCTGTCCAACCTCTCCCAGCTTGCTCACTGCCCAGGTGACTTACTAGGGAAACAAGAGAATTGAATAAGACTGACACCTATGGCTACACTTTTTTTTCTTAAATTTTGTGAATACTCTGTGGCTAGTAACCAGAGTCTCAACTCTTTGTGTCTATACTCCTTTGTTTCAGGGTCCTTCGCTTTGAATGAGCTGAAGAAAGAAACACTAGCTTCTGCATGTCAGTAAGTCAACCTCTCCTGCATGAGCAACAGCAGCAACTTTGGGACACACAATGTTGGTTCCAAATCACCAATATTTATTGAGCTCCAACTATGTGCTAGGCTCTTCTCAAGGTCAGTGTTAAGGATGACAATATTCCTGTTTACATTTGAGGAATAATGAATCAGAGGAATAAATCTGTGGTATAATTTCCAGTTCTTTGAAGTGCTGTGAAGAAAGACAAAGGAGGGTAATGCTTTAGAGAACAGCAGGTGAGGGTCTGAGCTATTTTATGAGAAAAGATCAGGGAAGTCTTTCTGGAGCCGATGGTATTTGAGCAGAGTCCTGAATGAGGTAGGGAGTAAACCCACAGGAGGATCTGGGCAAAGTATGTGGCAGAAGCAAAAGAAATAGCACATGCAGAGGTCCTATGGCAGAATAACTTGTCATGACCTTAGGAAAACAAAAGCCAGTGTGGCTTCAGCAGAGTGAGTGGGGAGAGGGCTGTTAGAAAAGGGTCTAGAGCAGTGGTTCTCAACCTGTGGGTCGCCAACCTGTGGGTTGCGACCCCTTTGGGGGTCAAACGACCCTTTCACAGGGGTCGCCTAAGACCATCGGAAAACACATATATAATAATTACATATTGTTTTTGTGATTAATCACTATGCTTTAATTATGTTCAATTTGTAACAATGAAAACACATCCTGCATATCAGATATTTACATTACGATTCATAACAGTAGCAAAATTACAGTTATGAAGTAGCAACGAAAATAATTTTATGGTTGGGGGTCACCACAACATGAGGAACTGTATTAAAGGGTCGTGGCATTAGGAAGGTTGAGAACCACTGGTCTAGAGGCATGCACAGGTGCCAGATCACATTGGGCCTTGTGGAGCCTGCTAAGGCATTTGTTCAGATTGTATTCTAGGGGTGATGGGAAGCTATTGGAGGGTTTTGAGTCATGATTGCATTTATGTTTCTTTAAAAAGAATCACTCTGGCTACTGGAGAATATAAAAGGGTAAGAGTAGAAGCAGAGATGGTAATTAGGGTGCTAATAAAGGGATGGTGAGGTTAAAGCTCTGGAGCCAGACTGCCCAGGCTTGAAGCATAATTCTGCCATTGATGAGCAAAATGAGCATGGGCAAGTTAAACTCCTCTATGCCTCAGTTTCCTTATCTGTAAAATGGAAATGATGATAGCAAGGGCTACCACCTTGTGCAGAGCTAGGTAGAATCACCCCCTGATCCCAGTGAACACAGTGTGAATGGTACCCCTCGGAGATGTGTAAGGCAGTGGTCTTGATCATGATTCCTACCTCGTTGGGCCACATCATTGAACACATGGAAAGTGCTTAGAACACTACCTGGCACCCAAGAAGAGCTTAACTAATATTAGCTACTCTTTTAGTTGAGATGAGAGATGATGGCAGCTTTGATTAAAGTGGGGTGTGTGATAAGTATTAAAGTTTGAAATAGAAATTGAAGAGCCTGCACTGGCTCTCCAGGGCACAACCAGTATTGATGATGAAACTCACTAGCACATCTCTGCAGGACCTCCAGGTGGGTTTTCTTAGTCTGATTCATTTGGGAGCTGAGTTTTTCAGCACCTTCCCCACCAGTGTGTTTCCCCCCTAAAGTGATGGTTGTATTTTGTATATATTTCATAGGATTGAGAGGATGAAACAAGATACTGCATGCAAATTCGCTAGCTTAGCCCTAGTACATTTAAGTGGTAATAAGTGTTAGCTAACGTAATGATCATGATCATCACCTGAGCAACTTGATGCTCCTGAAGAATGGATGCGTACACCTATGACTCCGTGGGGGAGAGGACTCAGCAGGTTTTCCCCTTTGTGAGGAGAGCTAAAGAGCACAGTTGGCATTGGCAATTACTGTCCCGAGGCCACTGTGTCCCTGGCATCCTTTAGGTCCTTCCTGAGAGGCCTATCCTTGTGCCTTCAGATGCCCTGTATGGCACCCTAAGGGCTCAGGTAAGAACCAGCCCGACAAGGGAAAGAATCACCAGGACATACCTAAAGTCACATGATTCAAGAGGCATGACTCATCTTCATTTCATTAATTTCACCACTTATGGAAGTCAAGTCAATCTAAGGTTAAGGAATTTGTGTTCTGTTCCTTTTTCTTTCCCACTTGGCTCTAGTGAATCACCAGCAGGAATGTTGGAGGTGTTGGGGATGCCCGGCAGGCCCAAGAGTTGTAGATACCCCAGGATGGTGGCTGAGGCATGGAGTCCTGAGGAGCTCTGTTCCCTTCAGGCTGTAAGTCCCAGTCACATGGCTGCCTGGTTACTCATGCGCCTGAGGTAATCTCCCCATTATATTTGTTCTTGGATGTGTGCACAATATAATTCCTTCGTCAAAAGTTGTAAAGGTCGGGCTCCAGCCAATAGCTCAATATAAAAAGAGGCACCATTTCATCATTCTCGGGCTTGGTGATGAATCCTGCCATGAGCCAGTCATTATAGAAATGACTCAGCCTTTCTCTCCCCTGTTAATAAAATTTTACTGTCTTCATTGCTGACTCAAGGCTGGCCTGGAGCAATGCAGGGATCAGAGAAGCTGTACCTAAGTGTGTCACTATGTAACTGTTTGCTTGACTTACCTGGATGCTAAGCAAACAGGGTCCATTCCAGTCATTGCCTTCCTTCCACGTTGGCTGCAGTCTTAGCCCTGTTCACACAATGGGTGCCTGTTACCTTCAGCCTCAACTGCTAGGAAGCTGAGGCCTCAGTCCTATTGACCAAGGGCTCTCAAAGATGGTTAGTGGGCAGAACTCAAAATAAGGCATCTTAGCTCTCTTTGCAACCTAATATCAACAATACTCAGTGTCTTCTTGGGGGTCCCAGGACTCAAATCAAACCTCATTGTAAGGTTACTGGGGGACGATGTTTTGTTGTTGTTGTTGAAATGATCACTCTGTGGGACCTCTGGGGATCTGGCAATTTAGAAGTGATCCAGAATTCATCCATTTATTCAGTAGACGCTATCAACACCGTGTCCCGTGGTGCTAGGCATTAAGGATGGAGAGAGGCCCAGTCCCCAACGTCAGGGACCTCAAGGTCTAGTGTGGGGCCTGATGAGAAAATAAACAATTGGAGAATAGTGTGAGTGGTATTATAACAGATTTTTGGGTAGTACAGAGGCATTCAGTGAGTATCTGACCCACACTGGTTGTCAAGAAAGAACTCCTAAAGGAAGGCATGCTTAAGTGACCTTGGAACGGCACACAGAAGCCATATAATCAGGGAAGGGCCAGGAGGGAGGCAGAGGGACATTCCCAGAGAGAGAGGGAACAGCACAAGATGCATATGAGACAAAGCCAGCTAGCTGTGACCACTGACATCCACTTTCCCCTTTTTCCTGGGCACACAGTTGGATTCTCATTCCCAGTCTTCCTTGCAGGTAAGTGTGGCCGTATGGAAGGCGTGCAGAGGTGATGGGTGGGCCTGGCCCAGAACCTCCTCACATGTGCATTCCCCTGTGCTTTCCCACTTCAGCCAATTGGGAGCAGGCAGGAGGCAGGTCATGAAGGGTCTTGTGTGTTGCTTGAAGAAACTCCAAAAGTTGAGGTGCAGGTAGTAAGCACAGGGAAGCAATCACAATTAGATTTCAGAATTGAGGTGGCACAATATTAGTGACAAGATTGAACTTCGCCTAAGTCTTGTGCTTTTGTAAAACAGCAATACCTAAGAAATCCCCTATCCCGTTTCTCCAAATCCCCCATTCTTTTGTGTTTCAAAGATAAATCTCAAAAGACCCTCCACCCTCGGATATTTCACAATAAGCCCATCTCTATTCCTTCTTCAAGGCTCTTACTCCCTGGTTTACCTGCCTGTTTCAGCTACAAGGCCCCTTCCTTTTCAATGAGACATGCTTCTTTAATGAACATTACCCTTATTTCAATAACCTGAATAAAAACATAGCCTTAATTGTCTGGTATGTTTTGCTTTCACATAAACACAATAGTGCTGCACTAGGAGCCAGAACTTCCTGAGTGAAAGTAGCTTCTACTTGACAGTAGACCATCATCTGCTTTTTCTGTAACAACTTTCAATATATATTAATTTATTTGTCATCAATCATTCATGAGAATATAAATTCCTTGAGGAGGAGGGAGCTTATCTTCTTGACCACTTTCTCCCCAAAGGCCTATAACAGAACCTGGCACATAGTAGGCACTTAATTAGGACAAATTATGGCATGGCAACCCCGCCCCATCCATCTGAGCATTCCGGCATCCTTCCTTGGCGGTTCCTGCCCTTCTCCCTCTCCTTGGTCTCCCTCCCTTTCCCCCTGTAGGTGTCTCTGTTTCATCTGCTCTAGTCTCCCTCTGCCACCCTGCCTGCCTCTCTACTCTTCTTCTTTTTGGATCTTTTTCCTAAGCCCCCCTTCCTTTTGCTTCTCCCTCTCTCCTCCTTGAGCCTGGAAGGTCCCTTTTATCCCTTCTGCCCCAATTAGGTTGCTTATTGAGAAGGGTGCAGGGCTAGGTGAGAGGACCCCAGCTGCAGAAGGAGGAGTGAGCCAACCACGCCAGTGTCTGTGCCTGCTGGCTCGGTACAATTCTGGCCACTTTGGACATGCATTTGGCCACGGGCTCCTTGAAAGTTAAAGATTCACTCGGAATTGGCCAAGTCGGTGTTTTAGAAACAATAAACATGTGGTTACTAAACCCTGCTCTAAGCAGGGTCCTAAGATCTGGGAAGAAGAAGAATCCAGATAAGGCCCCTGCTTTCCAGGTTCTCCCTGTCTAGTTAGCCTAGAACACGGTAGGAGGGACAAAGTCAGGCAGAATGCAGGCTACAGGTGAGAGAAACCAGAGAGTTCTGGAAGGGATCAGCTTGTTACCTTTGAGGCATGCGGTCTGTATGTGAATGATGGCAGTCAGCCAAAGGGAGAGATCAGGAATCCAATTGCAGAGGTGGACAGCGCCCTGTCTGTGACTGCCAGTCTTCTTGGCCCACTTGGGCCTAAGCTTAGCTGAGGAGGCCCCTCACCAAGACCGAGGGAAGGAGCTCAAATCCATGCCTGTGGATTTCCTCTGAGTTAAAATAAATCAGGGGGACACTGGGGTGTGGCTGCATGAAAATGTAGTGCCTGCAGCTAGCTGACCTACTCTAAGCTTCTGAATGGGAAACCAGTGTCTCAGCAGAGTCTGGCACCAGCACTCCCTCTAGTTTCTTAATAAATAAATGTGGGCTGAATTGATTTCGATACTGGGAAACTGTCAGGACATTGTGACTAAGGAAATCTGCAGGTTGATGCCACTTCCTCTGCAGGCTTGGGAAATTGCACAGGTTAGCATCTGATGCTCTGGAGGCCCAATGTGAGGTGGAAGCCAGCTTGAGGCAAAGAGGAAAAGCAGATGGTTAATTTGTGCTGGTAAGGAAACTCCAGGCAGGTGGTGATCCAATCAGCATGGAAACTGTTTATACTGAATGCCACATGAAATTCCTTTTGTGACCGCTTTTATAAATAGGACTAGAGGCCCAGGCACTGCTTGCCTGCTTGATCACCCCTAACTGCTCGCCTGCCTGCCTGATTGCCCCTAACTGCCTCTGCCTCGACCCCCCACTGTCATGGCTTTGTTGGGAAGGATGTCTGGAAGGTCGTTCAGCTGTCCGGTCTAATTAGCATATTATGCTTTTATTATTATAGATGGCCCAGACTCCTCCCAAGAGGTGCCTGGAAGAATCATGTGGACTCCTAAGGTAGGTCCTTGTAGCTCTGTAACTGTGGGGAGGCAGAGAAGGGAGAGGACCTTTTCCTGAGTACTGGCTTTTATAACTGTGGTTTGGGGAAGAGAAAAAAGAGAGTTGTAGGAATAAGTAAAGTGAGTAAATGTCTCCCCAAGAGGAGGATCCTTGGAGCAAAAGGAATTTGAGGGCAGTAGGAAGGGGTTAGCAGAGAGGGGTGCTTGGGTGTTTTGGGAGCACCTCTGGAATTCGTTCCTTCAGGAAGAAAGATCCCTTTTATAGTCTTGATGCCTCTTTCCCCTCTTCTCAACAATTTGGCAGAAAATACCGACCGAAACTATCCCTTCGAAGGCTTGTTTATTTAGTCATTCCTTCCTTATCAATGACGGAATCCCTACTCACATTTCACTAAGCTGCTGACTCATAGGTTGCTTTAAAGCTGTGGTTTTTGCACCTTGGGGAGGTAGTTTGATAACATCAAAGTTGTTTGAGTTGGTGTGTTAAGAGGGCGATAACCAAAGTTCACGACCAGCCCAGGTTGACAGATATTTAGGGCAAAGTCCCCAATTCTATTTCCAGATCTCTCTCCCCCATCAGGTAGGATATTTAGAAAAAGTCTAAATAGCGATGCAAAAAAAAAAAAAAAAAAAAAAAAAAAGATGAACTTGACTTACTCCGTCTCTATAAAAACTAGTGTCTTCCAGCTTTCACATTTCAATATTAAGATGCCTTAAATTATTGAAATTTCAATAGCAATAAAGCAACATGAGTACTGGAGGCCGGGAGAGGGAATATTATTAACTCTCTGTGCTGAGCCAGGCACCAAGGGCACTTTGCACACATTTTCACTCTCACAAGAATGGGATATTAAGAAGTGTGACTACCCTCACCTCACAGTTGAAGAAAGTGTGTGAGTGCCAAGTGCAAGTTCACATGGTTGATAAAAGATGTAGCCAAGACCAGAATCCACATTGGCATGACTTCAAAGCCAAGGTTCTTCCCACCACACCAGACTCTCCACAATACCCAGAATGCCTTCCTCTGCCACTGGAGTCTCCCTTGACCATCCAGCCACACAGTGACTGTTGCTTTGGTTGTAGTGTCAATGCAATCTATCAATGTATTTTGTGTGGATAAGCAGAATTATCTGTTTAATAATAAAACATCTTTTAGCTATAGTTGCTTTATGATTTATAAACTTCTTGAATCCATATAATATAATTCTTATCCCAACCCTGTAGGGTTGGTATCATTGTTAGGAATTATAGTGAACAATTGCTGCTTTGGCCACCTCAGCATTCATTTCTTTTTTCTGGGACGAACACCATGGCTTCTTTAGGGGATCACTCTTCTTCCCCCTCAGTCCATATGGTTTGTCTGGGGCTGACCCCACCACTAGCTATAGGGCTTTAGCCAAACCTGGCCAATAAGAGCATCTCATTGCTATGATTGTTTTAGGGGTGGACATATGACCAAGCTGAGCCCATCAGAGCAAATGGGAGTCAGCTCCTGAAATTTTGCTGGAACCGTGGGAAACTGGTTCTTTTCTTTCTTTCTGGTGGTGTTGCAGAGCTGCGGGAAGAACTGGAGGTTATCTTTGCCTAACTTGGGGAGAGCCAGTCTGAGAATGAATCTGACGCAGAGGAAAGTAGAGCTGAAGAAGACAGAGGGGACAGGGCCCTGATGACCGTGTCTAGACACCTAGGTTCAATGGTGCTCAGAGTCCAGGGGAGCATGGGCTTTTCAGTTTATTATGCTAATAAATTTGCTTTTGCTTAATCGAATTTGAATTGGGTTTCTGTTGTGTATTATTCAAGTTATTGCTCCCACCATCAAAGAAAATTTGATTGAGGTCATGTTCATCATTGTCAACCTTATTGACTACTTATTAATTGTGGATTCTTGGGACACAGGAAATATTTAGCCCCAGAAATGTTTCAGATTTTGTTACGGGGTGAAAGGGGTGGTGATGAAGGGAGTGTTAATAAGACAGTACAAGGCACTGTAGCCTAAAATCTGCACTTAAATCCACTCTCCCTCTTTCCTTCTTCCTTCTCCAGCTCTCTCTCCTTTAAAGGGTGCAAGGGAGTCAGAGAAATTGATAACTGGGGAAGTAGGAGGGAGAAGTGGTCTTTGGGGACATTGTCTGTTGGAAGGGAAACAGCACTTCCATGTGAGATACACATTAGGCAATAGTAAATGTGACACTAGGTAACAGGTGAAATAAAAATGAGAAATAAAAATGCAGTTTCAGGAACTGCACATGATGTGCAAAGTGAAGCTTCAGGAGACTATGCAAGGAAAGGGTGCAGGGGACTACATGGGCCATGGGAAGTGTCATTCAAGGGAAAACACGTGCATAAAAGTTTGCTTTAGAACACAGAGTAGGTGTGTCTTCAGGGATATACATATGTGCCAATTTTCAGAAAATGCAAACTTTTGCTAAAGTCATAAAATCTATTCTTTCATATTGCATTAATTTCTTTGGCAGTTGAAGAAAGTGTATTTAGATCAAAATGCCTTCAGCGAGTTTGACCATATTAAATAGTTTTCATTTTGTAAATAATTTCAGAATGTCCCAAAATTAAATGTTTTTCATGTGTCATTTTGTACAGGCTAAATTTGTAATCAAAACAAAACAAAATGCCTACCTAAATAATATGACTGAAATGCCAGTTTAGAGCAGCCTTGTCAACCTCTTGTGTAAATCAAGGATCTTTTCATTATTTTGAGAAGTCTGCAGTCTTGAAAGTACATGATATGAGAAGATTGTGCACTGATTCAAACTGCAAATGGAAATTTGTATGTAAGGATTCTGTCTTTCCTGACTTTATGGAGCAAACCCTTGTTTATCTAGAATGAGAGAGGAAAAAGAGAGGGACATATGGCATTCCTAAGTTAAATATGAACATCCCATACAATTGTAATAGGCTGAGAATTGTGTTATTCAGTTCACTTGACTTTCAAAGCATTTCACTACCTTTCACTAGGGAGCCCCCTGCCTTCCAGGTCACAGGTTCTACACACACATTTGCTAGGATGATGCTGATGATGACGTCAGCCATTTTACGATAAAGTCCCATGAAGACAGAGCTCTGATTGCTGTGCAGATCCAGACTTGAGCACCAGTTTGAGGGCAGGAACCCAACCAGGGATCCTGTTGACATTTGAGATGGGACATTGTGCAGGATGTTTAGCATTCCTGTCCCCTTCATTAAATACTTGCAACACTCCCCGGTCACTGTGACAACCCTGACACCATTACACTTCCAACAGCCTCTAACAAGTTATCTTAGTTGATAACCTCTAAAGAATTTCCTCTTTACATCTGAAAATGTGAGCTTTGGGGGCCTCAGAGGGTTAAGTGTTAAAAGATAGACTGAAGCATAGTAAAAACAAAAAATGAAGAGTTTATTTGAGCAAAAGTCAACTGGAATGTGGCAGCACCAAACTGGAAGTGGTTAGGAGCGCTGTAAGGACAGGAGGTGGGGAAGAGGAGGAAGATTTATATAAAAATCTATTCCATTAATTAAAAGTTTACAGAGTCAAAGGACGAAAATTATTTGATTGGCTAGAGTTTAAAGACTAGTTGCCTGTTTGTTCTTGGTTATCCTTAAAGTTTTGAGGCATTTGCAGGCTTAGATTTTGTTTTACTTACATGGACTGCCATGGCATTAGAGCAGCCGTGGGCAAACTACGGCCCACGGGCCGGATCCGGCCCGTTTGAAATGAATAAAACTAAAAAAAAAAAAAAAAGACCGTACCCTTTTATGTAATGATGTTTACTTTGAATTTATATTAGTTCACACAAACACTCCATCCATGCTTTTGTTCCGGCCCTCCGGTCCAGTTTAAGAACCCATTGTGGCCCTCGAGTCAGAAAGTTTGCCCACCCCTGCATTAGAGCCTTATTAATCTTATGGCCTTCTTATTTAATGAATTGAACATAAGAAACTTACATGCCGCCCTAACTGGTTTGGCTCAGTGGATAGAGCATCAGCCTGCGGACTCAAGGGTCCCAGGTTCGATTCTGGTCAAGGGCATGTATCTTGGTTGCGGGCACATCCCCAGTGGGGGGTGTGCAGGAGGCAGCTGATCGATGTTTCTCTCTCATCGATGTTTCTAACTCTCTATCCCTCTCCCTTCCGCTCTGTAAAAAAATCAATAAAATATATATATTAAAAAAAAAGAAACTTACATGCCTAACCCAACCTCAATCCACCATTCATTTCTGCTGTGGACATGGTTCCGTCCATCTCCTTGGTTGCCAGGCAGAAATAACAGATACGTTGGGATCTTGTTGTTCATGACCACCTTCCACCCCAGATTGTCCTACCAAATTGCACACAAATGCTATAGACCCAGTGCATTAGAAGACTGTGGGATTATCCTCTGGGAAGGAAACATTCCAGAAACTCAGGAAGTGGTGTGGAGCCAAAAAGACAGAGAGGGCAGCAGCATAGAGCAACATGTGGTTTCTGAAACCCTTCTGCTGGGAGTAGCCTTGGCTGCAAGATGACCTCAGCTGATGCAATGTCTTTTATTGCCCCTGACTCTGAAGCACTTCAAGGAAGCCCCTCCCTGTTCCCTGCCATCAGATGTCTGCCATTCCAGCGGCACCTCCACCCAGACTCTGTCTACTCCCAATTGTGGGGTCTTATTTCCTGTTGATCCCCGTGTCTGGGGCCCTTAACACATGGAAACTTTCGTAGCTATTGTGTTGTTGTCAGAAAACATTTAAAGGATTTTAAAAGAGAGGTTAATGAGGCAATACCTGGGATGTATTTACTGTCCTGAGAATACTACCGTGTAGTCTCCACAATGTTTATAAGGTCACATGGCTGACTATTTCCTTTTCAAGTACACCTAGAGCAGAGAGCCAATCTGGGAAGCTGCTTTAAGGTGGTTTATAAATGCTTTCTCGGAAACAATAATTTATAATAGAATCACTACTCATTCCACAGGAATATAGCTATTTGGACTACTAAAACAATGTGGAGGATTCATGAAGTTCTCTAGAAATTTGGAGAAAGTAGTGTATTGGTGAAAAAGATAATAATCTTTGGCATGCTGGATTCAAGTCCTAGGTTTACTCTACTGGCTGTGTGACTTTGGAAAAGGTACTTAACCTCTCTGAGAATTCTCTGATTCTCAGCTATTAAATGGAAATGATAATTAAAAAAATAATTCAGAGAGGAAGGGAGAGAGAAATAGAAACATCAATAATGAGAGAGAATCACGTCCCACAATGGGGACTGAGCCTGAAAACTGGGCATGTGCCCTGACCAGGAATCGCACCATGACCTCCTGAGCAAATGAATGACAGACACTCAACCACTGAGCCATGCGGTCAGGCTAGAAATAATAATTTAACAGGGGATGAAGACAAGGGGTTGTTGAGAGGATTAAATGAAATAAAGTAAGTGAAAAATTTTGCTAATTTCTGGCTATAATAAGTACTCAGTACACTGTAGTTATGATGATGATTATTTCAATGGAAAAAATGGACACTCGAGAAAATAAAGCTTTTGTGGGAGAGAGAAAGTAGGAGAGAGGAGAGTTGAGGCCAAATAAATAAAAACCTTTTGTACAATTATGAATTTATTAGCCCTCCCTCCCCCAAATATAGTAAGGTTTCAGAGATAAACAGGAGCACAGGGGGGAAAACCCAGGCAAAAAAGGTAGATGTGAATGTAATTAGTTAACAGAATAGATTTAAGAAGGAAGAATTTAAAAGCCTTTGAATTAAGATGCTGGGATTTATAACGTCTCCTTGTCCATCATGGCCTGTTAATCCGATTCCTTGGAGATCAAAGGGATTTGGCACATTCTCTGGGGCCAGTAGAGTGGACCTGGCTGCATCGACCTGGTTTAAGGGAGGAGCCTCCAAAGCCCCCTGATTGAATTGTGGATAACCAGCCACCTTCTGGATTGGCAGAAAGAGAGCAGGATTTGCCTCATTCAAGGAGCAGGAGAGGAGTAGCTCATGAGGCAGTGCAGTTTCCGATTAATGCACAAAAAAATGTATGAGCGCTGACCTTGATATTAATTTTGGGAAAAGAAGAAATCTGCTGGCCATTGTATTTCCTGTTAGGAAGCCTTGCGGAAAGGGGAGCCTAAGGGTTCTTCTGAATGACAGACATAATGGCCTCCCTGGGACACAGGTGCAGGTTTGATGAACACAGGCATTGGGGAGATAAAGGGCTCTTGGATCAAAGCTCACCTACCATTCACTGAGCTCCACTCTTCCTTCTCCTCTCTCAGGTCTCCAGTCTTCCAAAAGCATCATTTATTCTAGCCCATCCTATCCTATATAATAAAAGCCCAGTGATCATAATGGTGTAATGACCAGTCATGGACTAGTCACTATGATGTGCACTGACCACCAGGGACCAGATGCTCAACATAGGAGGAGGGGGAGGGGGCGCAGTGAGGCTTGGAGGTGCATACTATGGCCCAGGGATCTCAGGAACCACAAGCCCAGAGCTTGCTTTCTAATAAAAATAATAAATTGAAAAACAAAACAACAAAAAAATGGCCGACACTGCCACCCTGGGAAGAACGGCTCTAGGAGAGAAAGGCCTCCCCAGACCCCACCTGGCCTGACTGACATGCTGCGGGCTCGCAGGGACTCACCAGTGATGCTCAGGAAGTATAGCCCCTCCGACTCCAAAGCCGGACCAAACGGACAGCTGCTCCCCATCCAGTTCCATAGCAGATGCAGCACTGCCAGGCCGCCTCAGCTCTGACTTCCAGCTTCTGGCTTCCTGCCCGCCCCTTCCTATACTACGTGTGCTTGAGGGCATGGCTTCGGCCTCCCTGGCCAATAGCGCCACGTCAGCTCCAGCTTCCAGCTTCTGGCTTCCTGCCTGCCGCTTCGCATACTACATGCACTTGGGGGCACGGCTTCACCTCCACCCCCCAGCCAATAATGCTGCAGCACAGCCAGAGAGTGGCAAGACACAGCTACCAGCGCTGACTGGGCATTGATTTGGCCGTGTGACTGACCTCATGTGCAGTTACACTGCATGTTTACATTTGTAGGGAAGCAGGGCAGCCCATTCCTGCCACCTGTGTCACCTTCTAGGCTAAGAAAGGCCCACTGATCTCTGTGATTCTCCTCCCACCCGGAATCAAAACCTCTTGGGGATGAATGATCCCAGCGATGGCCTCAACACACGCTCAGTGTCACTGTCACAGACATTCCCGGTCATTACAGCCCGTTCCTCATCCCGCAGTGCCCTGCTCCACCCACTGCCAGTCCTCACCTGTCACCCCCTGAGGACCACCTTATGTTATCCTATCTGAAATGTGAGCAAGATCTCAAATGCCCCCTGTCAATAGTTCCCTTGCCCTACCTTTCTTTCTCTAAAAACTTTGCATTTTGAAAAATATATATTTGATTGATTTCGGAGAGGGAAATAGAGATAGAAACATCAATGATGATTGAAAATCATTGATTGGCTGCCTTCTGCATGTTCCAAACTGGGGATCAAAACCTTTCCTGGACCCTCCCCCCATCCCTCCCCTGGCCAACAGGCCCCCGGTGGCAGCGCAGGACCAAGGGAAGGAGGGGGGTAGGCGGGGAACCGTGGGGTGGCGGGGCGCCGAGGGCAGTGTCAGCATCTGGAGTCTGTTCCTTCCGCACCCAGCCCAGCCAGGCCACCATCACTTCATCTCCCCACCCCGCTGGGGCCTTTGGGCCCTGATTGGCCTGGTCCTGATTGGCCTTGATCACCTGCCAGGCCTAGGGACCCCACCCATGCACCAATTTTGTGCACTGGGCCTCTAGTACTGATAGTAATGATAAGAATATTAGTATATTATTAGTAACTACAATAATTGTCATTCACGTAATACATACCAGGTTCTAGGCTCTGTGTTAGGAGCTTAAGCTATAATATCTATTTCTTAAGAACAATTCAATCCTAGGAACAATCCGACAATTACACATATTATCTCTAATTCTATAACAAGCAGACTAGGTTTGATTTTCCCTATTTCACAGACAAAGAAATGGAGAGTTGTGTCGGTGCAAGGCCACACAGCCTGCTGAGCACAGAGCTAGCATTTGGACCCTGGCCTTGAGGGCAAAGGGCTTGGTGTGTGCATCTTTCGTGCCCTTCACAACACAACCCCTCAGCTCATTGTTCTGCGGAAGGTTCTCAGGAAATACTAATTTAGTAAATGATTTACGTGAATATTTACCACCTACACCCAGAGGCAGTACTATAGTATGTGCCTTTCTGTGTGCATCCCGGGGGTGGAAAAAGGAATGTGGACATGATCTCTGAGAGAACTCTGGGTATCAGCACCCGCCTGTCATGAGCTGCCAGGTGCCTCCCCCTAACCTCACTCTTCCACAACTCAGAGGATTCCAGGGTTAGAGCTGGAGCTGGCCTCACACACTCTCGGGCCCAACCCCCTTCATTGTACAGGTGTTCCCATCTATACAGCCATAGATCTATGGCCTTTTGGAGTGATGCTCAGAGAGGCTGAATGACTTGACTAACACCAAACAACTAGTGAGTGGAGGGCTGGAACATGAATGCAGGCCACCTCCTAAGCCAGCCATGGGCAAACTACGGCCCGTGGGCCGGATCCGGCCCGTTTGAAATGAATAAAACTAAAAAAAAAAAAAAAAAAGACCGTACCCTTTTATGTAATGATGTTTACTTTGAATTTATATTAGTTCACACAAACACTCCATCCATGCTTTTGTTCCGGCCCTCCGGTCCAGTTTAAGAACCCATTGTGGCCCTCGAGTCAAAAAGTTTGCCCACCCCTGTAAACCCTCATCCGGCCCTTCTTTTCATTATATAACAGCAAGACAGGGAACATTAGAGCAGAATGGGCCTTGCCCTTGCTTAGCCGACCATGGTAACGCCTAGTCTTGCTGTGGGTCTGAGGTAGAGCGACACCGATCACTTGCCTGCCCATGCAGTCTGCCTAGGCAGCACCTACAGCAGCCCCAGCTGCATATTCCCGGCAGGCAGGCATCAGCCGTCAGGACCCTTTGGTCTGCCAAGAGCCAGGCCTTGGCTGTGACAATGTGCACCAAGGGAGAAGATTTGCTCTCTGAAAGCTGACTTCTGCATGCTTCCTTACAGACCGATTGTGCCGAAACAAGCTCTGCTTCTGTGGGAGGTTTCTCTGTATTACATTTATTTGCCTGCCTTGTTTGTTCCAGCTTTCCCCTTTATCCCTGCCTAAAAACTCCAGGATGTACTACATATAGGAAAATCTGTTAATTATTTAAAAATAGGAATATATGCAGTTGAAAATACTTTCATTGGGCAAAGTAAGTTTTTCAAAATCTGCACCAGGCTTCACTATTTCACTGCTTTCTCCTTCCTGAAGGAAATGGACCTACACAACGGACTCTTCTCTCCTGTGTCACCCGTCCCTCACATAGGTCCACACATTCTCGGGTGTATATTCTATGGAAGGCCCTGTGGGAGGAACACAGAGCTGTGAAAATCAGCCCCTGTCCTCTGGAGACATACCTTTTAGTGTAGAAAAATAACAACAGCTGACAGGTATTGAATTCTTCCCATGTGCCATGCGCTGTGCCAAGTGCAGGCCACCTCATTTACCTCTCCCAACTCGCTTGGTGAGGGGGACTGGGGTGAGAGACCAAGGGCCCAGCCATGCTCACACTTCAGGGAGTGGCAGAGCTGTGGTATGTACCTGGCCTTGTACTACAACCAGCAGACATCACACTTACTAGCCAGGGTTGTGCATGTGATGGTTCCCCAACAAGGGGGCAAACTTATCGTGAGCCCCAATGTCTTACATGTTTAGGATCCTAACAATCCCATTCATGGTCCAGGCTTAGTACATGTTTCTTTTTTCTTTCTTTTTTTAAAATATATTTTATTGATTTTTTACAGAGAGGAAGGGAAGGGGATAGAGAGTTAGAAACATCGATGAGAGAGAAACATCGATCAGCTGCCTCCTGCACACTCCCCACCAGGGACGTGCCCGCAACCAAGATACATGCCCCTGACCGGAATCGAACCTGGGACCCTTGAGTCCGCAGGCCGACGCTCTATCCACTGAGCCAAACCGGTCAGGGCAGTACGTGTTTCTTGTTTGATTGTTCAGGAAAGGGGAGCCGCACTGCTTTGCAGTGCTCTGAGAATCGAAATACGCCTTAGTAGTAGTAAATCCTCTGTACAGCGCGGATAAAATCGAGCCCAAGAACATTTGTTAGGATGGGTCCTGGGCAAGCCTAGCACACGGGAGGCTGGGCATCTGTTCACCTAAAGCTGCTGAGAGTCCATAGCTCAGGCATCGTTAAGGATAAACCACTGGAGGGTCATTGTTAAGTTCTGGGGTCAGGAGCCCCACACAGGGGTCCCTGATTACGAGCTCTGAGGTATCACGAAGATGAAAGAAGCCTGCCTTCAAGAGCTGAAGGTGAAGCTCTGAGCTCTCATATTGCCTTGGCCCTGGCACCAGATAGAACATTATGTGTTTGTGTTTGTATGTACTGTATGTTGGTTAAGTAGGTAGGTATCTTTTTTTTGTTCTTTTATTTAATTTTTTAAATTTTGATGATGAATCCATAAGGTTCTACCCTCCATTCGTGGGAGGAAAGCCTTCGTCTGGGCTCCACCACAGACATTGAAAGTTACCCTGCCGAGGACTGGGGCTGGGAAAAGGCAAGAATGAAAACAGAGGGCCTTGTCCGCAGGGGGCAGGGACTGGGTCCTTCCTGGAGTGTATCAATTGTGACATTTAAAACTGTCAGAGGCATTTCCCAGCCAACTTCACTCCTGGGCAGACGGGCCTGGAAAATGCTCGTGTTTAGCCTCCCTCCCACCGTGGTGCTTCCTTTGCCAAGAGCACAAGGGCACTACCTGTGTGAGCTGGCCAGGCCGCTCTGCAGCCAGAGAATCTGGAGGCTGGCTGGCTCCCAGCGATGCCGCACCCAGGACTGCGCGGCCTCGGGGAGGTGAGGTGAGCCGCCTGGAGTGACTCAGGCCAAGGAAGTGCGATGCCCAGACTCGTTTGTTCATCAGTTCCTCCCAGCCTGAGTCCATGCTTACTATTCTGGCGGGATAGACAGACACTGAGAACCCAGGCAATGACTGAGAGTCCCCGGGGACCAGCAATCTAGGACCTGTGGGTGACAAATATGACTCAATGATCTGATCGTCATTTCAAATGCCAACAGCTTTTTTTCCCCCCTCTTCTTTTTCCTTCTTTAACTTATTGGGGACTTTTCCCATAAGGGTATATAAAATAGCCTGCCCAAGCTTGTTCCCAAGCTGAGATCTAACCAGGATTTGTCAGCACCCTCCTGGTCCCCTGCCCTCTGATTACTTACAATAAATAAATGCTTCGGCCAAATAGCATCACATTGTGGGAGCAGTGTCCAGGGTGAGCCTGGCAGAAACAGCATGCACAGGAGCCTTGGACCCAGTTCTGAGGACAGGGCAAGAGCTGGGAGAGCAGGCCCAGCTCCGGGCTTCTCTCCCCTGAGGACCACCTCTCAGTCCCGAGCAAGGAGCCCCGTGTTGGCTCATCATCCCTGCAGTGAAAGTGCTAGAGGAACACGGAATGTTGTGAGGCCCACATTACTGCTCCGTTCCAGCTTCAGATGGACAGACTGAGCCATTCCCTCTTATCCCGAGAGTCTCTGAAGAGCCCCTTCCATCCGAGCTTCCCTGGCATGAGCTCCGCTCAGTGTGGCATTTATTAAGGACCCACTGAGTGCCACACCCGTGCCAGGTAACGCAGGAAGGCAGTGACAAGTATTCAACAGGGTCTGCTTTTCTCTTGGATTTGAGCTTGATGGGATCCTAAAGGAGGCACTTTCTTTCTAACACTTCCTGCCCACCATGGTTTAATGGGCTAATAAGGGAGGGAAGCAAATAGAAAGCGTGCCAATGAGCAGGTTGCTGTGTGCCCTCATTTCCACGAGGGACCTCGGGGAGAGGACACAGAGCTTGCCTGGCCCGTCCCCCGCCTTCGGGCCCAGGAAGCTGAGGCAGGTGCCTGCAGCTTCCTCTGTCTCTGGTGGAGGCCATTAACCCTTGGCAAGTCTGGCCTGCCTATGGGCGGAGCCTGTTTCTGAGACAGAGAGATCGCTGAGCAGGCCTGTGGAAGGTGAACACGAGTGGATGTGGGCAGCGCAGTGCCCACCTTGTCCACCCAGGCCCAGCCCCGGAGGAGGAAGCCAAACCTCCGAGGACAAGAGAACCAGCAGGCCTTGTGGGAATGGCAACATTAAGGCCCAGCCCAGGGAGGAGGGATGTCAGTCAGTCTCTCTGCTTCCCACCAGCAGGAGGGGTGGTGGTTCAGAGGTGTTGTTTCAAACAGTGCCTGGTCCAGAAGGGGGATTTTAGCTTTCCTCTGCCCTCCTCTCTCCTGATTAAACAGTTCAGGTGTGATGCCGGTGAAAACTGAGAGTTGATTAAGCAGGGCTTTAGTCTACTCTCCCTGAGGATAAAGGGGCGCACACAAGAATGTTCTCCCCTCTGCATTCAGAGCTTGGGGGAAAGAGAGGTGGCTGCTGGCTCATCTCAGGCTCCGCCCACAGGAGGATGGCTGACCAAGTGCCCAACTCTTGAGGCAAACAAGTGCTCAGGGCTCAGGCAGCCTCCGCCCCAGCCCTCCCTCCCTGGCAGTTTGGACTGCTTTCTTCCAACGCGAATGAACAGCTCACAGGTACCAACAGCTCATAGGTAAGTTCATAAGGAGTCTCCCTTGGCACCTGGGAGCCAGGCAGCGTAACTTCCAACGTGAATTTGGACCAAGTCTAGACCCCAGTGCAGCCTCGGGATTTTCTGATTGCCGACTCTGGGTGGCTGAGATGTGCAGGAAGGCTCACCACAGCTCCCAGAAAGCTGGCTCTCTGTAGCCCAGATGGGCCTCCCAGACCTTTTCTAGGCCACAGAAACTTCCATCTCACAAACAGGCATGAACACTGAACCCTCCCTGATACTCAGAAGGTGGAGCAGGTTCCAGAAGGTCCAAGGTGGGCCCCTGGCGTCAGAAAACATTTCTATGGAGATGACAACAGGGATCACACAGCAGTTCCTATCCAGCACCCACCCCAGCCACCTGCTAAAGCTCTAAGTGTGAGAACCATACAGACCATACATACTCTGAGCTCCTACTCAGGCCCTCGGTAGGAAGAGGAAACTCCACTGTGTGTGTGTGTGTGTAAGGTTCATCCAAACCTACCTCCCTGAGCACTTACACCTTTTCATAAGGGCCCAAAGGAGATGGGTCTGTCCTAAGGGGGCCCCAGGACAAGGGTGTGCCTGGACATGGCCCAGAGAAAAACTTGGCCCCCACTTACGCTGGGACTAGTACGCCAGCTGAAATTTCCAGTATCATGTGGACCTCAACTGAGCCAGGGCAAGACCAGTGACACCTCCCCAGTACAGATAGGTGACCAGTCACATTAGAGGGAACTGATCCCAATCTCTCCTCCTCCCTGCCTCCCTCCAACCTAGAGCAACTTGATCTGTGAAAGGGAAGATGAAGAAAGAAGGGGCAGGCCACATACATGTCCTCCTGAAGCCTATCTTTGCCAAGGAGAAAGGGAAGATAAGATTTAAACTGGGTGTGAGATTGGAGTTTTGACCCAGATGGGACTGGATACTGAATGTGACTGCTGATTAGGACATTTCCTTAAGATACTGAAGTATGGTAGCAATCATCTCAGGTAGTTTAACTTTAACCCTGCAGTTTGGCTTCTGTACTTATTTGCTTTGTTTAACAATAGAAAAGTTACTTTGCTTTTCTGAATTGTATAAATCATCCCATTCTATTGAATGCCTTATTGTAATGTGAATATCCCATTGGTTGTGATCTTACTGGTTTTAGAAAGCAAATTCCTCTGTACCTGGGAACTAGGACAGCACAATTATCCCAAGACCTGAGGGTTCCAGATAGTTTCCCTGTCAACTCAGTGGTCCCAAGACCCAAGGGCTCTAGGTAATGTGTTTCTGTCAACTCAGTGGTCCAAAGGCCCAAAACTATAATTAATCTTTGTAGATAACTAATGGGCTCAATCTCGCTTCTGTAACTGCTTGGTGCAAACCAGGGTCCTCATTCCAAACCCTGGGATGTAATCAATACCTTTGTGATTTTTGCCTATGTAAATCTGGTGTTGCAGCCATCTTATCACTGCAAGATTTGGGAGAGCGAAATGCCCCCTCGTAGTCCTGGATTGCAATAAATGTGATTCTTTAATTCGACTACTTGAGGCGTCCTTTTGTGATTCGTGGGGCACATTACAACAATACCATCACAGGATGGGCAAAGGTCGTTACTGGGGAAAATAGTCATTTATTATACCTTTTCCCCATTTAGTTGAAACTTCTCAAATTGTTTTTGCAGCCATGGGTTCTGAGAACTTTAAGGAACATATTTTCCTCTTGAAACACAAGATCTGGAGACACCTAGAAAATGGAGCCAAAGTGGTTGCCTTGTTTGAAGCAGAGAGCCGAACACTCTGAAATGTTCTTTGCTTCCTGGAGAGCTAGTTCTCAAAGATGTGTTAATACACAGAATACACAGTGTGTGCGTTTCCTGCGGCTGCTGTAACAAATCACCACCGACTTAGTGGCTTCATACAACACAACTTTATTCTGTAGGTTAGACCAAGTCCAACATGGTCTCACTGGACTAAGATCTAGGTGTCCGCAGGGTGACCGGGGGTCCTCGCATGGCATCACTTCAGCTTCCTCTGTCGCCCCCACCTCTTCCACGTTAAGGACCCTTGTTATTGCATCGGGCTTACCTGGATAATCCAGGGTAATGTCCAATCTTAGAGTCATTTGGTTAGCAACCATAATTTCACCTGTGATATGGATTCCCTTTGCCATGCAACCTAACACCGTCACAGGATTTGGGGATTAGGACATAGACAACTTTGGGGGCCATTATTCTTCTACCACATGAGGCTTCTATGTTATTGAATTCAATATAGTTTAACAAAAATGCATGTGATCCTCACAACACATGGCCAAGATTCAGTTACCTTCTGTCACCTCGCCTCACCAGGGTGTGGGGATACAGGCTTACTGTGAACTCTGAGAGGCAGTAGCCAAGACTGCCAGACTTTGTTGTGTCTGGAGGATCACACAAAAGCATTCAGTCTCCCTTAGGCCCCCAAGCAGAGGTGACTGCAGGAATGTGGTCTGCACTCGCCTCCCCAGGTAAGGGGCTCTGACACGCCCTTCCCCACTCCAAGCCCCAGCTGCCACTCTGTTGCTCTCACTGTTCTGCTGACACCAGGACTTACCCTTCCACTGATAGCATCTTCTGCTGCAAGTATTTGGCCAGTAAAATCCCAGGTGACCTTAATCAGTATCAGGCGCTGCAAGATGCTGCCTCAGGGAATAGAATAGGTGGTGACATGTCTTGTCACCAGCGCTCCTGAGAGTTGAGGCTCACCTTTCTCATAGGGTGTTATCTCCTGTCTTAAGCTGCATCTACACAGGTGCCACAGCCTGGTTTGGAGGGAGAGCTGGAGCCCAGCCCCGCTGATCTGCAGGGAGGACGGCGGTGGGAGAGCTCTGCGGAGACTGGGACGCAGCCCTGTTAACTGCGCTTGCTGGGATGGGAAGCATGCCGAATCCTGGCAACTCCTCTGCACTAACAGCTCTTGTCTGCCCTCTGAATACAGAATGGAAACCTGTGCATCCTGCTAGGACTGGGTTTCCAGGACAACATAGGGGTCCCAGGGTGTTACGGGAAGTCTGAAGAGCAAGGCTCTTGACCTTGGCCAGTCAATCCCATGCTCTGGGTTTTGGAAACCTCATCCTTACTGGCGGGTCCCAGCAGGTTAGGTTGGCCCTGGTCCAGCATAGGCCCTGGATATCAGAAAGTTTCCCCTAGGGCTCTTCCCCATCTCCTCGTCAGGATGCTTTGAGGGTAGAAAACCCACATTCAGACCACCCTCAGCGATGGCATCTGGGCAGCTGAGCCATCCCTCAGCAGCCCCCTCCCCCTGGAGCACTGCGTGGCCCACACCCCAGACCTTGTACACAAAGGCTCTCATTCTCTTCTTTTCTTACACAATAAGCTTTCCAGCTTGCTGGGAAGGACATGATGACCTGATAAACCGGAACCTCAAGCCGGGAGAAACATAAGGCCTTATTTAACCCCCTGAGGGGTAAAAAGGGACCAATTCTCCATTAGAAACACATAGCCGCCGGGACCTTGGACACAGAACCCCAGGAGCATTCATTCCTTTAAAGTGAGGTCACCTTCCCATGGCCCAAGAGCTTTCTTTCTGAAACACAAATATCCACAAACCCACTCTCTAAGCACATTTCCTATAATAAGCATTGTTATTATCATAATGAAAAAAATAATCCCCTGTATTTTGTTCATCCATTTATGAGTTGATGGACATTTGCTCTAGTTCTACTTTCTGACTACTAGGAATGACACTGCTACAAAAATTCAGGTACAAGTTTTTGTATGGACAAATGTTTTCATATATATATAGGTGAAATTGCTGAGTTACATGGTGACTCTATATTAAACTATTTGAGGAACTGCTAAATTGTTTTGCAAAGTAACCACTATTTTCCATTCTCACTAGCAATGTAGGAGGGTTCCAATTTCTTCTCATCCTTACTATTCTTGTTATTGTCTGTCTTTTTTTTAATGATGGCCATCCTAAGTGTGTATGAAGTGGCATTTTATTACAGTTTAATTATATTTCTCTAATGATTAATGATGGTAAGCATCTTTTGAGGTGCTTATTAAACATTTGCATTTTTCTTATGAGAAATGTCTATTTAAATTATTTGCCCATTTTTAAAATGTGGGTTTTTTTTGTCTTTTTATTGTTGATCTGTAAGTGCTCTTTATATATTTTGGATACTGATCAGATATGT